>NC_074684.1:25895156-26091910 GCF_029448725.1 Salvelinus fontinalis | reverse complement strand
GGCGTTGTAGAAGCAAGAATATGAGGTCTGACACTCTCCGCTACACGCTCCAATGTGGTCCTTGGTGAGCCTCGTCTTGCAATAACACTGTCCTTTCCTCAGCAAAGACGCGATAGCTTTAGTTCTGCGTCTACTCTTTACATCACGTAATACCCTGGCAATGCGGCTCTTGGTGACGGGCATGTGCCTGTGGATCAGAGAGTTGAGAAATAGGTCCGGGTTCTCCCTGTCAATGAGTTTCTCCACAGAGTACCTGAATACCAAGAGACCTCTGATGTCAACCTCCATGCCTCCAGAGGACCTGTTGAGATCGACCGTGAAACGTTTCAGTCTTTCCACAAATCTCACATCCTCTGGAATGGTCGAGTTGTAGCACGTTTCAACAACCTTCTGGTTCAGCCATTGCACGCACGTCAGCTTAGACATGATTGCTAGGAACAGGTTCTTGGATTCACCTTTGCTTGTACTGTCTGTGATCCTCCCTATGGAGGTCTCCAGAACATTGAGATTTAGGTCCATTATAGACTCCGGTAAGGAAACCACCTGCCTCCCTGACTGACAGGCTGGGGTGTACATGGAACCCTGGAGTTCCTTCACCTTCTTCCTATCCACCTTGGTAGCATTCAGTGTATCACTGCGGATATCCACCCAGTCGAACATGGAGCCTAGCTCTCCCTTGCTGTCTCTCATCACTATCATAGCATTGTTGACGGATGATGCCCTTTTCCTAACCAATTGCAGTCGCATGAAAGCGTTGAACGCCTCCTCAAAGGCTTCTGTCATCTCATTGTCAGTTGCTTGATGTGGGGACGTGTCGTAATTGGTGTCAGACCTGGCGCCATCTCCTCTGAACACATCCATGTTCACACTCATGTTCATGAGTCTGAGCAACTGGGTACTGGACACATCCCCATCCGTATCACCAGAGGCGGCCAGTGTGCTTAACTGGGACTGTACACCGAGGCTAGACGACGGCGTATTTGTTTCACATGGCTCCTCGTTACTCATGTCTAGGATAAAACAGAATAGGCGCCCCTGAGCAAAATCCTCTCTGATAGGTGGTGACATACTGCAGAAATCTGTGTTCTCCAGAGTCACTTGGAGAACCTCGCCTTTGCAGCAATATGTCAGGTAAAGGAGAAATTGGAAAGTAGCTCTGTCCTTTGGTGACAACGCTCCGAAAGACAGCTCATCTGATATCCTATCGTGTAGTATGTCATTGTCAACCGCTAAGAAGAAGGCTCTCCTATTGGAAGGCACGTTCACTGTTTCTAACACAGCTGTATTTGCTTGTCTGTGAGGCAAAACATTACAATAGGTTGACACCGTTGTATTTTTCTTAGTGGCCATGCTTTGATAGTGTTGTCTTCTCTGGTCTAACACAATTGAGAGCCCTAGAGCCTACTTCCTAACTCCTTGGCATACATGTTACACTAAACCTCATGTCCTTGACAGGGTACTTCAGCTCTGAACAGTGAAGTCAGTTTGTCTGAGTTAGATAAGTCAGCCGTGTTTGGATAGATGAGCTCGTGACTGAACCGGACACTTCAGCTCTGAACAGAGAAGTCAGTGTCTCGTATTTGGATAAGTCAGCCGTGTTCGGATACATGAGCACGTGACTGGATCGGACACTTCAGCTCTGAACAGAGAAGTCAGTGTCTCGTATTTGGATAAGTCAGCCGTGTTCGGATAGATGAGCATGTGACTGGAGACAGATAATTCAGCTCTGCTCGGATGAGCCAGCCGTGGTCGGGCACCTCAGACTTAGTCACAAATGGATAATTCAGCTCTGCTCGGATGAGCCAGCCGTGGTCGGGCACCTCAGACTTAGTCACAAATGGATAATTCAGCTCTGCTCGGATGAGCCAGCCGTGGTCGGGCACCTCAGACTTAGTCACAAATGGATAATTCAGCTCTGCTCGGATGAGCCAGCCGTGGTCGGGCACCTCAGACTTGGTCGCAAATGGATAACTCAGCTCTGCTCGGATGAGCCAGCCGTGGTCGGGCACCTCAGACTTGGTCACAAATGGATAACTCAGCTCTGCTCGGATGAGCCAGCCGTGATCGGGCACCTCAGACTTGGTCGCAAATGGATAACTCAGCTCTGTTGTGATGAGCCAGCCGTGGTCGGGTACCTCAGACTTGGTCGCAAATGGATAACTCAGCTCTGTTGTGATGAGCCAGCCGTGGTCGGGTACCTCAGACTTGGTCACAAATGGGTAATTCAGCCCTGAACGGATAATTCAGCCCTGGTTGTGTAGGTCTGTACTTGGTTTCGATTAAGATCTTTCATCCTTTGCTCTCCATATGCTCCTTAGTTCAACATTTGATATCTTAGCATCAGTTGGATGCTTGATACCATACAAAGGGTTTCAGGTTGTCACTGAACAGTAGTTCTACGAAAATATGTGACTACACTCTGTAAAATAAAGTCCCCTAGGTCTCTTGAGTAACAATCATGAACAAAGCCGTGCCTTTCGTGGATTACTTTCCTGACATCTACCCCGAGCGTAGAGTTGTAAACCCTGACCTTGAACCTAATCTGGTAGGGGTGATGATCAAGTCTGTCCTCTTTAACAGACAGGAGGAGGCGCTGTTATGCAGAGGGTTGGTGGTGCAGGCTCGAGATATCAAAATCTACACTACGGTACACTTCAAAGTCACTGGTATAGCTCCTGTTGTGGGTTATGACCTAGACTTGGGTCGCGATCAGGATGGCGAGGAAGAGACCTGGGAGCTGGTTGGTAGAAATTGGTCTAAACACTTTGCTGCTGAGCCAGTGAACGTCCACGTTCTCCATGATGACATTAAGCGGAAAGTAAATGCTCTCGTTTTCCCGCTTAAATGTATATCCTTGGCCAAAAGGTATGTAGAATCTGTAAGGGGAGCACTCACCTTCGGAGACTTTTGCCCCGACAAGGGCTACTACATTGCTCGAGACGGTAACACGCCTGCCTTGTGCTCCAATGTCATGTTCGGTAGGGTCTATTTCATGTCTGCAAACAAGCTGAACCAGGTGCTCTCAGTATCCGAACTCATCTATGATCACGACCTGTCTGAGGCTGAGACTAAGCTCTTTGACAGTAAACACGTGGCCTATTTCTACAAGGCAGCGTGTCTGGACATTGAGACAGTGTTTGACAAATCATACCGAGACATGTCCCTAAGATGCGACTCATTCGCCTACAGGTTCCCCTACTGCACTGAGCGTACGGTCGAGGGCATGACAGAGTACAGGACTAAGCTGGTTCACATGCTAGACACTGGCAGGTCACAATTGCCAAAACATAGTAAGCACGTCTCTATCCCTACTCTATCTCCTGACATGCCAGGTCAGCAGCACGAGATAACCTGCATCTCTCTCGTGATCCTCAACTCCCACATACCCAAGACTTCACCTGACCACCACAGGAAGAAGCTGATAGTTGTCTATAACAAATGTAAGGTAACACACAACCACCAACCAGAGGCTGACCACGAACTAGCCAGGGGTGCCGGTATAGACGATGTCAGAAGGATTATGTTTTACCCGTGCTCCGGAGAACTCGCAGTCCTGGAGAAGATGATCCAACTGCTGTACAAGTACGGCATAGAACTGCTGTACGTGTTCAACGCCGAATTCGATGTGAGAGTGATCGAGCAGCGTGTGCATTTTTACACTCAATCGAATTACACCAAGTTCCGAGACGCCGTTACCCAGGAACGAGGAGCCTCGCTATTGCGAGCCTGGTACGGCCTCTTTGTCACCAAGGCCCTGGCCCATGACATGGTACCGTTCTTCCAGTTTGAAAACGTACGTTACCTTGATATGTACAAGGAGATGCTGAAGAGCGTAGGCTCTGTGTTGCTCAACGGAACCTTGACCGAGTACAAGCTCCAACTGATATCTGTGCACATCCAAACGTTCAACAAAGACAAGGCCAAGCTGGGCCACTTCAAGATGAACAGCTGCGGTATGAACATCATAGATCTGTACAGGATGGCGGGGACCAGAGATATAAAGTTTGCGTGTACCAGCATGAAGTTGAACGACGTGGCACCCTTTGTCATCTCCAAGGTCAGGAAGCTACACAGAAAGGTTCCAAAGGACACCAGAAAGCTTTGCAAGCTAGCGGACGTGGGTTACTCTAGCATGGACGAGATGATCAGACTCGGAGGTAGGAGTCTATTTGCCGTGCTCGTCTACAACTTGGTCGACTCACAGCTGTGCGCCAGGCTGGCTAAAGTTCTCAACCCAGTATCAACTCTGTTTCATCGATGTAGGGCCACTCTCAATATAGACGTGGTGGTACACGGGAGAGGGGATAACTTTTGCGGCTTTGTGCAGAGCATTCACTCGGTTCAGATCCCCCAGCTCAAGTTTACACTCGATACCCTCAGAGTGAAAGCGGGACCCCTGGGCATGGAACTGAACAGCCGACTGCGATGGGATCCTAATCTCGCCTCAGACAATGGTGACAGTGACATGTGGAAGGGAGGATCTGTGTGTGACCCACTCACTGGCCTACACTACTCGGGGCCCGGCATGGGTCTGGAGCTGTCCTTTGACTTCTCCAGTATGTACCCCTCGATCATGTGCGCTCTCAACATCTCACCTGAGACCACCATCCCCTGGCCTCCCGTTGACTTTCCCCACGATCTATCGGGTTGGGTGTGTTACAACTGGGAGGCTGAGGGGTTTCAGTACGCATCGCTCATTCTCAAGTACGACCAGACCCAAGGCTGCTTCATCCGTGCCCCGGGCATATTCTCTTCCTCGGTAGAGTACTATCTCAACCAGCGAGCTGAGTTCAAGAGGAAACTCAAGAACCCTGACATCAGCGAGGCCGAGCGGGTCTACTACAAGCTACAGGAGGGAGAGTGTAAAGTCCTAGCCAACTCCTTCTACGGAACGGCTCCTCGTCCCTGCGGGCCTCTCATATCTGGCCACGGCAGGCAACAGATTGCCGTTGTAAACAACTGTGTGTCTACGTTCTACCAGCACAGCTGCCCTGTTGTCTACGGAGACACTGACAGTGTCATGGTCTCAGTCGGATACGGTCCCCGGGACATCCCCGAAAGGGACGTGTCTGATGTAGTCGTGCACAGAACAGATACGCCCCGGTCCGGGGACACTGACATCAAACTCCTCGAGAGCTTTGCCTGTGATGGCCGGAAGGCTGTGGGTGACATGTTTAAGAGGGCTGGCTCCCAGGTGCCTGCCTTTCTGGACTACGTGCACACTGCCTTGGTTGAGGACACTCTCGAGAGGATGTACGTGATAGGCAGAGGTAACACACACCGAAATGTAGCCAGAGACCCGAAAGGAACATTCACCAAGGAAGGATATCCCGTCTTTGTGGCAAGAGTCCCTGGGTCCGAAGAAGTTGCGGATGTCACAGGGCCCTTCGTTAAAGACAGGAGAGTCAAGCTGGAGTATGAAAACAGTTGCTCGGTCTACTGTCACGTAGCTAAGAAGACCTACGTGGCTCTCAGTCACAACCTAGACGACAAGGGTGATCTGTCTTCGATCTCCGTAAAGGTCAGGGGGCTGTCGGCCTTCAAAAGTATGCGCTCCCCTTGTGATTCTGCCGTGACGGACACCTTCATATCCTGCGTCATGAGGGGAGACTGTGTCAAACTGGAGACTGACGTGTTATCCTGCTTTTCAACCTCTCCCTGGCACCAGCTCAAGGCTGGAGATGTAATCTTATACCTGGAGAGGGAACCGATCCTGGACGATCACGGGCAGTGGTTAGACTTACATCGAGCTAGGTCCTTCCTCACCTCTTACCGAGTGGACGATGTTATAACGTTGAAGCTGGACTCTGGGTTCTCTGCGGTCTCTACGACACTGGTTCCCGTACAGGGCTACGAGTCTGCGTCGAGCGACACCATCACAGTGAGAACGCTGTACAAGGACTGGAAATACTGCATGAACCACATGTTCTCGCGCAAGGAAGCCATCCTCAGAGACCTGTTAGCGTGCAAAGCATCGCAACTCATCGCGTCCAAGATGGCAGCAGGGTTCTTTCCTTGGAGCAGTCTCATCAAATCATCAAAGAACAAGCACTTTAGTCAACAAACACTGGATCGCTTGCAGGTAGCCAACTCCAGTGTTAAAACGACCTACCTAGAAACTGTGAAGACGTGGCTACAGCACATTACAGGACTCTCTGTCAAGCCAGTCGAATGCCCCGAGTATCACAAGTGTAACCCTTGCGAAGCAGCCTTCTACAGATACCCCTTGAACCTCCAGGCTAACACAGGGTGTATCACGGCCATGTTCGGTGGATCGCTCATATGCGAGGCCAAGCGTTCCGACACAAGCGTGGTGTCTGACGGTGATAATGAACACGGGTCCAAACCCGTTAGAGATGACAACACGGAGGAGCATCACACCCCGGCCCCCAGAACCCTAACGCCAATCGATTCCTCGTCTTACACAGAGATCATTTCACACCCCTACCAGCCTTTCAACAAATGTTTCGCCAACTCCAGGGTGCTGATAGCTCACTATGCTGACTCTACCTTGGTGAACCGCTCTGGAAAGCTTTTAGCTCACTGCATTATAGACTACTGCTTACCCCGCTACATGTACAGTTCTGCCCTTGGCTCCCACAGCCTGGATGATTGCAAAGAGCACTTGCTCACCTCAATCTCCTCAGTCAGACAGAGGTTGAAGAGGGCAACCACGGCTTTCAACGCGGTAATGAACAACTGCCCTGAACACATGATACCCGTCTGCGGTAGTAGTGAGTTGGAGCACCTAAGGATCAACAGGGAAACTGTGGCGCGTCTGCCCGGTGAGAAACTCGAGGTCTGCAGCAATGTGATCACCAAGGACATGTCCCTACAGCCCCGTGATGTCTACAGGAACCTAAGCGCCTCGCTCGGGAAAAGGCTCACGGAAGCCATATCGGAAGGCATACTGTCCCTTGTCGACAACGACTCTTGCTCTGACGCCTCCATCTTGCTTTCGTTGCCGATTGTCATGTTGCAAGACGCTGGGATCACCTACTCTACTACTGGTAGGCTTTCCATAGTGAGAAGCGAGCTGTGCGAGAGGACTCTAGTTGACCTGGCAGGCCTTCTGTATCAGACTGTACTCATGTTGCAGATACAGACCCCTGACGCGTTCAGCTCTGGGCCCGTTATGTACCCAGAATCTGTTCTTTGCATCATGCCGTACTGTTGCGCCGACGCAAAAGTCATGAGAACCTGGATCGAGACCTTTAAGGAGAAAAAATGGATCACCCCTGTCCGGGCCACGCTCGGAAAGAGGAGACGTCCTCCCTCTGACTGCAGGGTGGTTACGTATCATTGCACCGGTTGTAAAAACTTCTACAAGGACCTGTTCACCAACAATATCCCCGGTCACAGGCTTATCCAGCGTGTCTACGGTGAAGACAAGAAGAGAAGGATAGGACGGTGTGTCAATGAAAGACGGTGGCTCTCGTGATCGAGACGAAAAGCACTGTATATACCATTTCGTATACATGCATTGAGTACAGACCGGTGATAGTATACCTTTAGCATCCCAAGCACGGGTAAAGATGTCTTTCAGTCAGAAGGAGTATGTGTTCACCCATACAATGAACAAGGTCAGTGAAGCACATCAGCCTACCATGTTCAAGATTGACTTGCAAGGGCTCATACCCTTTGGAGACTGCAGCACTCTGTTCGTCATTGACAACATGACAGTTACCGCATACAAGCAAGGCACCTTGGACAAAATACCAGTCAAGTTCACTGTCCTCAATGACAACAAGACAAGGATCCTGACTAATGATCCATCTAAACTTTCATCCCAGTGGAACGTTGACATTAACGGTGGCTCCTGTATCAAGATAGCTGGCACGGACACAGTGCCTTTCAATCGAACCCTATCTGTCTATGATGACGACAACAGGCAGGCTCTCATCAATGTCTTAGCCTTCATGATGTCAAACAGTCTCTGGGCCTCGGACAGAGCGAAAGGAGCTTTAGACGTTCTGGTCGCTTCTCCCCGAGGGGAGTTTCAATTCATATGCGGCCTGTGTTCGGCGAAAGGCTTTGTCAGCATTACCAGGGGACCCAGTGGAATAGCATCCTTTTCTTTCCCCCAGTGTGCAGACAGCTACGTGTGCGTACCTTCCCATCAACTCGGCACTGACAAGGACTATGATGCTCTCAGAAATGTCCTAGCTCTTTGGCGATCTGTCTCCCTCGACGACCTTGGAATTCTCCACAGAGTCACTCAGGAGATGGCAATGGCAACCCCGCGAGCCTTCCAAGACCTCGACTGTACATCTTTCCCTCCTAGACACATGTATGGTGGGGGTATTGTCATCCCATATGCTGTGATGAAATACGTCTCCGCACTGTACCAGACCATGAGCGAGTACGCGGACAACATTGCCATTGTAGACGAAAATAGGCCTCACATCAAAGTCTTGATCCAGAGCCCCTCTGAAAACATAGGTGAAATCACTGGGCATCTCTCAATCACCATACTCTATGGAACAACACTCTGGGACATATACACCAAACTCATCCATGGGCTGAGGCTTGCAGAGGGATGTGAGGAAGAAGACATTGACAGTCTTTCTACTGTCACACAGTTAAGCACCGAGGTGTTGATCAGGAGAACCCAGTTGAAGTTTATGTTGAATAACCATATGTCTTTAAGGGATTGGTATAACTTTTACTATGGGGCAACATGTATGGGTTAACAACAATTGCGTGATATGTGCAGGAGGACTATGTTATACAGTAATGTTTCACAAATATATTGAATAAAGGCAAAAGACACCATTGATTTGGTTTATTCATTTCAAGAAAAAGTACACTCTAGCTGTAACATTGTATAATATCTTACAGAGTATGTTATGAAAAGAGTTCACTATTCATATCCATAGCCTTGTGCTGAGAATATCGAACCCTCTTGTGTCCTTCGATCCTACTCCATCCTTGTCATTGTCTCCCCTCACATTAGGGGGAAGGTCGTGGCACAAAAGTTACATTCCTAGCCCCTCTCATGTAGTCAATCAACTCTCCTATGGTGTAGAAGTGTAGATTGGTCCCACATCGAAAGCCAGACCCATGGAACATGATTTTGTATACCTTTCCTTTCCCTGTTACAATGTCAAAGAGGTATCCAGAGCGATGTTCATCCATGTAACATACTGCAGCAGCAGGGTTGAAGTTTTCACTTTGCATACTCTTTAGACTGTTTAACAAGGCAGTGTGCTCACTTGACCCTGGGGACCTACCATTTGGCGACTGCCCAAGAGACAGTCCCCACCATGCACTCTTTAGTAACTGTATCATAGTATGCATCTCTTCCACTACACGTATGCAAGTCCCCTTGCTTTGACCACCAGGTATGGCTCTAGGTCTAGCCATCAGGTACCCTCCTGGGTAATTTGCAATCATGTCTTCTATAATTTTTGCTGGTTGACTGTATTCCCACTCTAGGAAGTCGGTGCATTTGTAACGGCCTCCAGTGACATATATGGTGAATGAGATAATGTCACAATCCCCTGTCTTCATCATACATGAACACACTCCTCCGGGCTCCGCTCCACGGTAGTCCGCTATGGCAAAAGCTCCCACCTTCACCTCGGGTCTATTGAGGAAAGATATCATTTGTTCCTCAGATACGGAACCCCACCAGTGGTCACCCAGTGACTCTACAAATGAAAGCCATGATCTGTCCAATAGAGGCCAGTTTCCATAGGTCACTTCCATCCCAGTCATTTCGAATGCACACTTGATATTTCTTCCCCAGTGCTGAGAGAGGCAAACTGTTAACAGATCCTAAGAACAGACCTTGCTATTTAACTGCCTCCCTGTAATGCTCGGTTGGGTAAACACAGAGAGTTGGACAGCACAGAAACAGTTGGACGAGTGCCCAGAGCTGGATAAACAAATAGAGCCGTTGCCTAGGTGAAGGGAAGATAAACAGACAGGGCTGGAGAAAGTAAGCCTGTGTGTACAGCATAGACAGGGTTGGATGAGGCTGTGTGGACAGCATAGACAAGGTTGGATGAGTGCCCAGGTGACGGGAAGATAAACAGACAGGGATGGAGAAAGTAAGCTTGTGTGGACAGCACAGACAAGGTTGGATGAGCATGTGTGGACAGCACAGACAAGGTTGGATGAGCCTGTGTGGACATCACAGACAAGGTTGGATGAGTGCCCAGGTGATGGAAAGATAAACAGACAGGGATGGAGAAAGTAAGCCTGTGTGGACAGCACAGAAACAGTTGGACGAGTGCCCAGAGCTGGATAAACAAATAGAGCCGTTGCCTAGGTGAAGGGAAGATAAACAGACAGGGCTGGAGAAAGTAAGCCTGTGTGTACAGCATAGACAGGGTTGGATGAGGCTGTGTGGACAGCATAGACAAGGTTGGATGAGTGCCCAGGTGACGGGAAGATAAACAGACAGGGATGGAGAAAGTAAGCCGGTGTGGACAGCACAGACAAGGTTGGATGAGCATGTGTGGACAGCACAGACAAGGTTGGATGAGCCTGTGTGGACATCACAGACAAGGTTGGATGAGTGCCCAGGGCTGGATAAACAAGTAGAGCTGTTACCTAGGTGACGGGAAGATAAACAGACAGGGATGGAGAAAGTAAGCCTGTGTGGACAGCACAGAAACAGTTGGACGAGTGCCCAAGGTCTGGATAAACAAGTAGAGACTTGCCCAGGTGGTGGGGAGATACACAAGACAGGGCTGGAGAAAGTAAGCCTGTGTGGACAGGACAGAAACAGTTGGACGAGTGCCCAAGGGCTGGATAAACAAGTAGAGACTTGCCCAGGTGGTGGGGAGATACACAAGACAGGGCTGGAGAAAGTAAGCCTGTGTGGACACAACAGCCACTGTATGATGAGTGGTAGATGAGTAGCTAAACACCTTAGCTTGGATGAATAGATAATGTGTGGATTTAGAGACAAGGTTGGATGCACGCAAGTGGTTGAGTAACAGGCCAAGGATGAATAACCAAGGCATTGTGGCATGAATGGAGCCCTTTTGGATAGCACAGACACGGTTGGATGAAGCAGTACCGGGTGGATAGCCCAGCTATAATGACTTTGTGAAACATGTGTAGTTGCAACGGTACTGCTCTTTGTAATGTATGTGAATAAAAAGAACAAGGCTCTGACATGACTGGTGATACACTTTATTGATTGCATGTCAAAACAATGATATGTAATGTATATTACATTGACACATATACTGTCACAAATATTAATTGAGATGTACAGTAATACAATGGTCATGGCCTATACCTCTGGTCATACGGGCTAGTCTGTATGGAACGTTTGAGACTGGGTAGGCCTCCACTTGACTCCACTGGTCCCCTCCTTCTCCCTCCTGTTACATCCATCTTGCTCATGCACAGGTCCTGTGTTGTAGAAAGGGGTCTTGGTACAAAGGAAACCTTTACAACCGTTGTCATATGGTCCAGCAAACTTGTCATTGAGTTAAAGTGTATATCTGTATCAAGCACAAACCCAGACTTATCAAACGTGACCTTGTATGGTTGTCCTTTTGCTGTTACAATTTCGAAGAGGTATCCATATTCCTCTTCATCCATGTAACAGATCGCTGCAGCTGGCTTGGGGTATTCATCTTCCATCTTTTTTAGGTCCTGTATAACTTCAATGTGATTTGATGACATTGGGGAACTGCCCGTCGAATGTCCCCACCATGCACCCTCTAGTAGCTGTATCATTTCACGCATCCCTTCCACTACACATTTGCCAGACCAATTGTTCTGTTCATCAGGTATGTCTCTTGGTCTAGCCATCAAGTAACCGCTTGGGACTGCTTTAAGCACATCGGTTATTAGCTGAACAGGGTCACCTCTGTCCCAGTCTAGGAACTCAGTGCATTTGTAATAGCCTTGGGTGACGTGTATATCAAATGGGATGAGAGTATTGTCAGTGCTCTTCACCATACAGGAACACACTCCTCCCTGCATGTCACCAAAGTAGGCCGTGATGGCAATAGCTCCTACAGTAACTTCGGGTCTATTTAGGGATGACATTAGCTGCTCTTTAGAGACGGAGCCCCACCACCTCTCACCCAGCCATTCTACCAGTGGAAGCCAGGATCTGTTCAATAGAGGCCAGTTGCCATATTTCCTTTGCTTAGCGACACGGAGTGAGTCGAATTGTCTTCTCCCCATATAGGCCATCTTCCAACCACTTACCTATTTTGCTATGTGTATGTAATTGGTATCATAGTTCTTGTGATTCAGCCATTGTAAATAGTAGGAAAAGTGGAACCATACCCCAAAGCCGCACACTCTCACCAACCCCAGGAAAGGGCCTTATGTTTTCTAACTGTTGTTGCTAGAGACGTGGCTAGTTGCTCATCATGATTATGATCACATGCAGCCTTACGAACAGCTTTCACCTCTGTACAACCACACCTAACCCGTAACTTAACCCACTCATGAAAAGGTGTTTAACTGTGACACCTACTGCAACTGTCGCATTTAACAGCTAATCATGGACCTATATCTCCTTACCTCAGGCAATTGTGCATTTCCGACCTCTAATCATGTCAGAGGAGAGTGGTATAGAAACTGACAATAGCGAGCTGAGCCTGGTAGGAGAGACGCATGTTATATCATACTCTATAGACACCTCTTTCATAGACCATACTCATCACAGGCATTTAACTTGTACTGATTCTAACACTCGTCTCTATTCCACAGGTATCTACCATAATCCTGACCCGTTCTGTAGGTACTCGGTTTGATGTCCTTTCATTCACTGTTGTAAAGTATACCATGTATAAGTGATACATTTCCCATGTCTTTAATACACATTCAGGAGAGTGATTACATACTATCGTCTGACGATGAGGGACCTAGGAACCTTGTCTTGGAACAAGCTCCTCCACTGTTGCCCCCAGAAGTCGTCAACCGGCCTCAACCTCACCTAGCATTACCTCCTCTTCCCCAGTTGAACAATGCAGAAGATGAAATGGTAGATATGGTAGTGTATACTGTGATGACACTTTTGCTTGTGTGTATGACTTGTTGGTAATGTGGTTATGTCTCTTTCGCTCAAGTATATGGCCGATGATGAGGATGGAGCTGATGCGGATGGAGATTATGATGATGGAGATGACTAGGTTGCAATGTGTTGAGATCTAACTACACTGAACCCATTTTATTCATTTTTGAGCTGCCACTATGTCCTACTTTTGGTATGGATGTATGTAGATGTTATGTACTCTGTATATAAATGTGACCTGGTATTCTTGCTCAGGATATTATTGTCTTTATTCACAGAAGGATATGGACATTGAATAATACACCACAAGCACTTTGTAATGGCACATTTACCAAGCGATATGACAGTGATTACATATGCTCTCCACCTATATCTTTCCTACTCTAGACATTGTGTCTGGCATCTGTGACACCTGGGTGACGTTGCAGGCCTTCATCCCCAAAGATGTGGTTCTTTGGTCGGGCAACAAAGGTTGCATCTTCAAGGCAGCAGATGCGGGAAAGAATAGATGTGATATATGGAAAGTGTACACCTGTCCCAATCGTAAACCCCAAGTTATCAAACGTCACCTTGAATCTCTTTCCCTTGGCAGTTACAATATCAAACAGGTATCCCAAACTGTCCTCATTCATATAATGGATTGCGGCAGCTGGGTTGGTGTGCTTGTTTGTCCTCATTCGTAGAAGCTCTATCACTTTACCATGTGGTGGGGACATTTCCAAACTGAGGAATGCAGCTCCCCACCATGAGCCTTTTATCAGCTTTACAATATAACGCAGCTCGTCCACAATTTGTGTCATAGCAAAGTATTTGGGGTCATGAGCCATCCACCTGGGTCTACGTAGCAAGTGTCCTTCTCCCAGTTTACGCACCAGAACTTTCATAATGTCAATAGGAGTTGAAAATAGACCTTGTACCATATCGGTACAGATGTACCTGCCTCGACTAATAACAACAGTAAAGGTCATGACTGAATCCTGTGTCTTCACCATAATCGAACACACTCCTCCTTGCATGCCACCGAAGTGTGCTGCGACGACAATGTCCCCTTTGCGACTGTTAGATGTATCCATGAATGTGATAATCTGCTCTTTAGAGACTGATCCCCACCAGCGCTCCCCCAGCCATTCTAGGAAGGAATGCCATGATGTGTTCAGTATAGACCAACTAAGCATGCTTTCCATCGAATGTTGCTTTCTCGAATCTTCCACAGCTGGAATCGAGTCGTGACCATCTTCACAGTAAACCTGTAACTCGCCACCCTCTTCGCTGTAGTCTTCGTTGCTGTCCACCACCTCGCCATCGTCAACCTCTTCATCGTACACGTCTTCACAGTCCACCACCTCGTCGTCGTAAACCTCTTCATCGTACACGTCGTCACAGTCCACCACCTCGTCATCATCGACTTCTTCACATTCCACGACAGTGCCGGTGTCAACCTCTTCACCATAGACCTCTTCACAGTAGACCACCTCTTCGTCGTCAACCTGTTCACTGTAGAGCTGTTCACTGTCGACGTCTTGGGTGTGGACCTCGTAGTCTGACTCCTCGGAATCGTAAATGTCGTAGTCCACAAGACTATCGGTTGAACGGGGACTGGTTTCAGCCTCTTGGTCTCTGGTATCCTCCATGTCAGCACCGGGAGTATCTCGGTTATGGGTATAGTCCTCTTGACAATTGTCCTGATAATCATCACACATCCAATCCTCGTAGTCACCTGCCATGTCCGCTCCCGAACTGCTTTCGGAATCAGATGATTTGGAGCCTGAGGACCTAACTGCTTGTGGTATATGGCTGTTCCCAATCTCATAACCCTGGCAGTAACCGTAACAAGACTGAGTCTGAGGCCTCTTGACACAAACGACTGTCTCGTAATGGTTCCTACTATTCTCCAAATATATGCCCTGCTTAGACACCTCTAAACCATTAGATCTGTATTCAATCCAACGGTTGGTATAGTATGTATATATGCTTACCCCCAACATGTCTGCAGCTGCTTGAATCTCCACTTCGGTCGCCCAACTACCTAAACAATTCATGTTGGACTCCGTAATGTACTCTGACACTGAACGGTAACACACTCTCAGGATGGTCCTATACATATGTTGTTTGCTCTGTAGCTGCTGCACCACCGCATTTCGAATTGGCTCATGGTACTCCTCTGTACCACACAGTGCTTCACTGACCGCTCTGAAGAAACAATTTCCGTCACCTTTTATTTTCACATTCTTACACGGAGCACCTAACACACCAGACGCAGTATGACTGAGAGACCTCTTCTTGCACTGCACCTTCAGCCTAGTGCACAGCAGCTGGGCATCTTCAACTGTAACAGGGTTGAACTGCAGCTCTCTGCATGTGCTGCCACTAACAAAGTCAATGTCCGAGTCGTCGCTACTGTCATTCTCCTTTGCTGTATTACAATATCTGAGTGTATAGAAAGACTCTGATTTCCCATGTGCCATTATACACTCTGTTCTGCTTCCTGAGAGACGTCAGTATGGTCATTAATATATCGCTTTGGCCCCTATTGTCAAAGACCCACAGTTCTGCAGACTGAGTCATAATAGGGCGGGCCTAAGGAAAGCGTCATCAATCACACAGAGCTTAACAGAAGCCACAGGAGCCTATAAGGCTTCCATGCTTGCTGACTGAGTCATAATAGGGCGGGCCTAAGGAAAGCGTCATCAATCACACAAAGCTTAACAGAAGCCACAGGAGCCTATAAGGCTTCCATGCTTGCTGACTGAGTCATGATAGGGCGGGCCTAAGGAAAGCCTCATCAAACACACAGAGCTTGACAGAAGCCGCAGGAGCCTAGAAGGCTTCCAGGCTTGCTCACTGTGAGGGCTTGGGTAGCCTTGTTATAGTTTATAATGCTGTTGAATGCAAGTAAAAAATAAAGTATGCTCAGACAAGCAACTGTCAAGTGTTACCAACTGTACTTTATTGATAAAAGAGGTCCACATCACCATAGTACCAAATGAATACAATATAACATTTCAACTGTTAGGATAATTACATCTCCCCCATACTTTCTTGGAGCAGTGTCAGATTCAGAACTCAGGTCCCCCATCCATACCACGATATTCTCCGTCAAGGTCAAGTCCCCCATCCACACCCAGGTAGTCTTCTTCAAGCACAGGTCCATCACTGATTACACTGTGTTTTTCGTACAGATGCATACATAGAGACAAGTGGATTGTTGCAACGAAGATGAACAGGTTACCCATAATAGTCCTACTTGTTATAGCTGATACCTCTTCCCCAGTGTTGATAAATGTAAACTCTTGTAACAACCCAAACTGACTTATAAGTACTTCCCTGTATTAGTGCGTTGGCTAGAACATCAAGTGTTGGATAACTGATACGTGGTTTGCTACACTACTGAAAGCTGGATCTATTGTCACAGCCTCCAAATTCCACAGACAGGATACAACATAAAGTTTTGGATAACTGAGAGGTTGTGGTGGACACTCACAGATTCAACATTACGGCCAAGGGCCCTGTGTGCGAAGTGACAGGCTGTCCCCCGTACTGCCCTTGGGCCCCGTGTGAGTTTGGGTATTGATTCTAAAAACGCCCCCCCCCTCCTGCACTACCTTCCCTTGGTTGTGGATATTGTGCCTTTTGGGTATGGTTGTTGTTACATAACCCTCCCGTTGTCCTTCTATTATGCCTAGCACACAGTGTCCCCCCCCGGGTCACTCTGTCCCGTCTTGGCTAAAGGCCCAGTGGGCACAAGTGTGACAGTATGGGTGTGAACAGCCTTTGCAGATGTATTTCTTACACCTGCAGCACGCTGTGTGTGTCTTGGCGTCCTTCTTGGGTGGGCAGACCTGACACCTCTTCCTCTTACTCGCCCCCAGCGGGGCGGCCGGGGCGGCGGCGGCGGCCGGGCCGGCGGCTCGCTCGCGGGCCTGCGGACGAGCCTCGGCGGATACACGCTCGCCCCGTATGACTTTGACAAGTGCGGACGCGGCTTCGGTGCGGGGGAGACGCTGCCTTCTTTGGATCAAGGGCTTCACGAGCGCCTTTCCGAGCTGCTCCAGGAACACCCTCCTCTTGTTCCGCTTCCCGGGCATCCAGTCGGGGTTGATCTCTCGCCATATGACAAAGGCGTTGTAGGAGGACACGTCGAGGATGTTGTGGAAGATGACCAGGGGCCAGCGGGCGGTCATCCGTCTGCAGCTGTAGGTCCCGACCACCTTGTCTAGGTTGTCCACGCCGCCCTTGTTGCAGTTGTAGTCTAGGATGAGGGCCGGCTTCCGGTCTCGGCGATCGCTGACGTCGGGCTCCGCGTGCCGCGTGCTCAGAAGCAGCACGTTCTTATTTCTCTTTGCCAGGTAGGACACTAGAGTGGCGGTGGGCGTGAAGGCGAACCTGGAGGACGAGACCTGTCTGCCCTTGGACTGGAGCAGCGCGGGAGGGAGCTCGGGCTTGTTCTTTCGCACCGTGCCCACCATGGTGAGGTTCCTCTCGAGGAGCCGCTGCCCGAGTTCGTAGGAGGTGAAGAAATTGTCACACGTGACGTTGTGACCGGCCGGCAGTCCCTCGGTCAGATCGAGGACGACGCGCGCGCCCTGGTTCTTCTCGGGGCATCCGCCGGCCGCCTTGCCGGTGTACACTTGCATCTTCCAAGCGTAGCTGGACTTGGCGTCGCAGGCCACCCACGACTTGATGCCGTATTTGGCCGGCTTGCTGGGAATGTACTGTCGGAAAGGGCAGCGTCCTTGAGGCGAGGGAGAGGGGAGGGAGAGGAGAGGGAGAGGAGAGGGAGAGGAGAGGGAGAGGAGATTTGCAGGAGATTAGCAGCGTCATGAGTTACTGGCTCACCATCGGGGCGCACTGCGTTTACGTTACACGCAGCCGCCGACGCCGCCGCCCGTGCCACTGCCCATTGCTACTGCTGCCCATTGCTACTACTGCCGATTGCTACCGCTGCCCGTGCTACTACTGCCCGTGCTCTCTACGCTACACGTACATACACAGATACATTGACTGCTACCGCTCTGTATGCACAGATACATAGACTGCCCGTGCTCTCTACGCCACGCGTACAAACACAGATACATAGACTGCTACCGCTCTCTATGCACAGATACATAGACTGCCCGTGCTCTCTACGCTACGCGTACGTACACAGATGCATAGACGGTACCTCTGAACGGGACCAGTTGTTCGTCCACCGTCACTTCGGGCCCCGGGTTGTAGAGGGCCTGCAGCCGCTCCTCCCACAGGTCCCACACCTCTCTCACGGCCGCCAGTCTGTCGGTGGCGAGTCTCGCGGGTCTCGACTGGCGGTCGTCGAATCGCAGCAGCCTCGAGTACTTGTGAAACGCCTTGAGCGGCATGGTGGCGCGGAACACGGTCCTGCCGCTCTCGGCGTCCCACAGGCTGGCCGCGGCCTCGCCTCGGGACCTGTAGACGCCGGCTAGGATCAGCAGCCCTACGTAGGCGCGCAGGTCGGTGGAGTCCATGGGTCGCCAGCCGTCGCCGTATTTTCTCACCCCCTGCAGATTGGTCATGTCCACGATGATCCTTTCTATCGCCGGTGTGACAAACAGCCGGAAGGCGGACTCGATGTCGAGCGCTCGCGACGCGGCGTAGGCCGTGGGGCCCGGCGTCACGGCGGGGCAGGGCGGGCGGATGGCGCGGGGTCGGTCCGGGCCGCGATAGGCCGCGGAGGACCATTTGATTTTGCCGTTTTTCGACAGCAACGTCTCCCTTTCTCGCTCTGGCTCTCTGGCTCTGTCTGGCTCTCTGTCTCGCTCCTCTCGGGCAGCGGCCGCGTCTCCCTCCGGCTCTTCCTCCGGCTCTTCCTCCGGCTCTTCCTCCGAAGAGGAGCTCGACCGCGAGGCCGAGTCGTCTCCGTAGTCGTCCGCGTCGCGCTCGGGGTTGTATTCCTCACCGTCTTCATCTTCCGAAACGTCCTCCTCTTCGGAATCGCAGTAGTCTTCTTCGTCTTCTTGGTCGACGCTGGAGGATATCTGTTCCAGGACCTGAGCCGCGCTGAAACCGGGACTGCGAGGCGTCGTAGGCGGAGGCAACACGCTCGGCGGGGTCGTATTCCTCGTCGTCGTCGTCCTCGTCGTCGTCGTCCTCATCATCGTCCTCATCTTGTTCTTCTTGTTGTTGTTGTTGTTGTTGTTGTTCTTGTTGTTCTTCTTCCTCTTCTTCTTCTTCCTGACAATATTAGTAGGCTCTCTACGCCCTGCTTACTGTCGTAGGCGGAGGGCTCACGCTCGGCGGGGTCGTATTCCTCCTCGTCGTCGTCCTCGTCGTCGTCCTCTTCTTCTTCTTCTTCTTCTTCTTCCTGACAATATTAGTAGCCTCTCTACGCCCTGCTTACGGTGGCCACGTGAATGGGACGAGGCACGCGAATGGACGAGGCGCGTGGTCGGCCCTGCCTGCTCCTTCGGCCCTTCGGCCCTTCGCCCCTTCGCCCCTTCGGCCCCTTGGCCCCTTCGGTCCCATCCGGGACGCTCGGCTGGCCTACCCGCGTGATAGCACCGAGGTCGTGCACAGAGTTGGTGGGGACAACTGGTCCCTGCCGGGGTCACTCCGACCCGGCCCAGACAGAGGGGAACAACTCCTAACACAGGCCCCGGGTCACTCCGACCCGGCTCAGACAGGGGTAGGAGGGGAGGGTTTACAACATACACCTTGCTAACGCCGCCGGGGTCTCTCTGACCCCAGGCCCCCGGAACAGAGGGGAACAACTCATAACGCAGGGCTTACAACAGGGCTCGGGTCACTGTGACCCGGCCCAGACAGGGGTAGGAGGGTTACAACATACACCTTGCTACACGCTGCCGGGGTCTCTCTAACCCACACAGACACTGGGAATCGACTCGTAACGCTGGCCGGTGGTCACTCTGTCCCGCCGAGGCAAGGGGAAGGTTGTCTAACAACAGCCATACCCGAAAGGCACAATTTCCACAACCAAGGGAAAGTAGTTTGTAGGGGGCGTTTTTAGATTCGATATCCAAACTCACACGGGGCCCAAGGGCCCGTTTGGGGCAGACACGCCGTATTCGACACAGGCCCTTGCCCGGAATGTTGAGAATGTCAATTTTGGGGCAGGACCTTTTACTAGTATCCAGCAGGTGGTGGTGTTGGGTCACTGTGACCCCGGCCTGCCGGGGTCTCTCTGACCCACACAGACACGGGGGAAGCGACAGGTGACGCTGCCGAGGGTCACTCTGACCCCTCTGACGTCACTATGACCCCGCCCACACAGGGGCAGGGGCAGGAGGGTTACAACATACACCTTGCTAACGCCGCCGGGGTCACTCTGACCCCTCTGACGTCACTATGACCCCGCCCACACAGGGGCAGGAGGGTTACAACATACACCTTGCTAAGGCTGCCGGGGTCACTCCGACCCACACACAGACACGGGCAATCAACTCGGAACTGCCCGGGGTCGCTCTGACCCGCCGAGACAACGGGAGGGTTATACAACAATCTAGAGTAATTTCTGCCTGTTGGAGAGTTTGTCAGACCTCCATTAAGGCGTTTTAAATGCCAAAGAATGGGACTTGTAGCGGCTCTGCAAAGGGAAGAAAATATGTGCCAAGTGTGGAGGGGAACAAGATTATGGGGGAGGGGGTGGATGGATGGATGCTGGGTGCAGAGAGGCCCAAAGATATAAAATCACTCATAATGTATCTTATGCAGGGCAGATTGGATTCAAATCAAATTCAAATCAAATGTATTTATAAAGCCCTTCTTACATCAGCTGATATCTCAAAGAAACCCTGCCTAAAACCCCAAACAGCAAGCAATGCAGGTGTAGAAGCACGGTGGCTAGGAAAAACTCCCAAGAAAGGCCGAAACCTAGAGGAACCAGGCTATGAGGGGTGGCCAGTCCTCTTCTGGCTGTGCCGGTGGAGATTATAACAGAACATGGCCAAGATGTTCAAATCATCAATGACCAGCATGGTCAAATAATAGTTATCACAGTGAACAGGTCAGGGTTCCATAGCCGCAGGCAGAACAGTTGAAACTGGAGCAGCAGCACGGCCAGGTGGACTGGGGACAACAAGGGGTCATCATGCCAGGTAGTCCTGAGGCATGGTCCTACGGCTCAGGTCCTCCGAAAGAGAGAATTAGAAAGAGCATACTTAAATTCACACAGGACACCGGATAAGACAGGAGAAGTACTCCAGATATAACAGATTGACCCTAGCACCCCGAGACACAAAATACTGCAGCATAAATACTGGAGGCTGAGACAGGAGGGGTCAGGAGACACTGTGGCCCCATCCGATGATGCCCCCGGACAGGGCCAAACAGGCAGGATATAAACCCACCCACTTTGCCAAAGCACAGCCCCCACACCACTAGAGGAATATCTTCAACCCCCAATTTACCATCCTGAGACAAGGCTGAGTATAGCCCACAAAGATCTCCGCCACAGCACAACCCAAGGGGGGTGCCAACCCAGACAGGAAGACCACGTCAGTGACTCAACCCACTCAAGTGACGCACCCCTCCTAGGGACGGCATGGAAAAGCACCAGTAAGCCAGTGACTCAGCCCCTGTAATAGGGTTAGAGGCAGAGAATCCCAGTAGAGAGAGGGGAACCGGCCAGGCAGAGACAGCAAGGGTGGTTCGTTGCTCCAGTGCCTTTCAGTTCACCTTCAAACCCCTGGGCCAGACTACACTCAATCATAGGACCTACTGAAGAGATGAGTCTTCAATAAAGACTTAAAGGTTGAGACCGAGTCTGCATCTCTCACATGGGTAGGCAGACCATTCCATAAAAATGGAGCTCTATAGGAGAAAGCCCTGCCTCCAGCTGTTTTGCTTAGAAATTCTAGGGACAATTAGGAGGCCTATGTCTTGTGACCGTAGCGCGTACGTGTAGGTATGTACGGCAGGACCAAATCGGAGCAAGCCCATGTAATGCTTTGTAGGTTAGCAGTAAAACCTTGAAATCAGCCCTTGCCTTAACAGGAATCCAGTGTAGAGAGGCTAGCACTGGAGTAATATGGTCAAATTTTATGGTTCTAGTCAGGATTCTAGCAGCCGTATTTAGCACTAACTGAAGTTTATTTAGTGCTTTAGCTGGAAAGTAGAGCATTGCAGTAATCTAACCTACAAGTAACAAAAGCATGGATACATGTTTCTGCATAATTTTTGGACAGAACATTTCAGATTTTTGCAATGTTACGTAAATGGAAAAAAGCTGTCCTTGAAATAGTCTTGATATGTTTGTCAAAAGAGAGATCAGGGTCCAGAGTAACCAAGCCAAGGTCCTTCACAGTTTTATTTGAGACGACTGTACAGCCATCAAGATGAATTGTCAGATTCAACAGTGGACAGTTTTATTTCACAGAAATGTGATTGACTTGGAGTTACATTGTGTTGTTTAAGTGTTCCCTTTATTTTTTTGAGCAGTGTATTTTACCTCTTGGGGATGTCATTCGAAAACATAATGTTAACATTCACTGCTATGCAGATGACACACAGCTGTACATTTCAATGAAACATGGTGAAGCCCCAAAATTGCCCTCGCTGGAAGCCTGTGTTTCAGACATAAGGAAGTGGATGGCTGCAAACTTTCTACTTTTAAACTCGGACAAAACAGAGATGCTTGTTCTAGGTCCCAAGAAACAAAGAGACTCCGTCTCATGCTACCACTAGAGTGAAAGCACCGCCAGCATTCAAAAGTGACCAAAACATCAGCCAGGAAGCATAGGAACTGAGAAGTGGTCTGTGGTCACCACCTGCAGAATCACTCCTTTATTGGGGGTGTCTTGCTAATTGCCTATAATTTCCACCTTTTGTCTATTCCATTTGCACAACAGCATGTGAAATTTATTGTCAGTCAGTGTTGCTTCCTAAGTGGACAGTTTGATTTCACAGAAGTGTGATTGACTTGGAGTTACATTGTGTTGTTTAAGTGTTCCCTTTATTTTTTTGAGCAGTGTATATAGTGAAAACAATAGTGGTCCTAAAACGGAACCTTGAGGATCACGTAAATTTACAGTTGATTTGTCAGAGGACAAACCATTCACAGAGACAAACTGATATCTTTCCGACGGATAAGATCTAAACCAGGCAGAATGATGGAGATGATAGGGTCAGTCCTGGAATAAGTGGACCTACTGTAGGAAATGTTGCCTATGTTGGTCCAGACACGGATACGAGACCTGTTCAGAAATCTTGCTTTCACAAATGTGTTGTTTCAAAGGACACCTTAATAGTTAATAAAATTGACTTTATAGCCTTCATTTTAAAGGTTATCAACCTGACTGCGTTTGTGGAAAGATCAACTGCCTGGTTGAAGATCTTTGTGGAAGCAGCAACAGAGTTTTTAGAAGTAACTGTCACCATGATTGTAGATATGTTGACTCCTAATAATACTAATGATGGAATGTCTAAGTATGATCATTTTTATTTAACCTGGCAAGTCAGTTAAGAACAAATTCTTAATTACAATGACGGCCTACCCCGGATGATGCTGGGCCAATCGTGCGCCGCCCTATGGGACTCCCAATCACGGTCGGTTATGATACAGCCTGGAATCGAACCAGGGTCTGTAGTTACGCCTCTAGCACTGGGATGCAGTGCCTTAGACTGATGCACCACTCAGGAGCCCATAGAATTATGGTTTTTGTTATCCTTCAGTGGAATACCAGAAGTTTTATTGCTAACGGTCAGGAGTTTAACAAATATGTAATAGATTTAGAGATCAAACCTGATGTGATATGTGTTCAAGAAACATGGCTTAGACCACATCTTGATTTTATTCCGGGTTATTGTTCAATCAGATCTGCTAGATCAACTGGACAGGGTGGCGGGTGTGCTACGTACATAAGGGAAGGTCTTGTATATCGTAATATTACTGTCCCATATGAATGTGTGATGGTGGAAATCTACAGTGCAGGTAGTAATATAAAGTTATTTGACAAGGGTTGTAAAAATTATCTGTAGCGATGTTTGATGTTGATGAAATTGGGCTCTAGAGGGATATGGTGCGGCGACTTTAATGCACATAATATTTTATGGGGAAGCACACATAGTGGCTTGCGAAAGTCTTCACCCCTCTTGGAATTTTTCCTATTTTGTTGCCTTACAACCTGGAATTAAAATTTCAGGTTGTAAGATTTTGGGGGGGGGTTTGTATCATTTGATTTACACAAAACATGCTTATCACTTTGAAGATGCAATTTCTTTGGGGTGAAATAAACAATTAAGACAAATAACAGAACTTGAACATGCATAACTATTCACCCCCCCCCCCAAAGTCAATACTTTGTAGAGGCACCTTTTGCAGCAATTACAGCTGCAAGTCCCTTGGGGTATGTCTCTATAAGCTTGGCACATCTTGCCACTGGGATTTTTGCCCATTCTTAAAGGCAAAACTGGGTTTTGCTGGTGTACAAATTCTCAATTGGATTGAGGTCTGGGCTTTGACTAGGCCATTCCAAGACATTTACATGTTTCCCCTTAAACCACTCACGTGTTGCTTTAGCAGTATGCTTAGGGAGACTGTCCCAGTCTCAAATCTCTGGAAGACTGAAATGGGTTTCCTTCAAGAACTTTCCTGTATTTAGCTCCATCCATCATTCCTTCAATTCTGACAAGTTTTCCAGTCCCTTCCGATGAAAAACATCCCCACAGCATGATGCTGCCACCACCACCATGCTTCACTGTGGGGATGGTGTTCTTGGGGTGATGAGGTGTTGGCTTTGTGCCAGACATAGCGTTATCCTTGATGGCCAAAAAGCTACAGTTTAGTCTCATCTGACCAGTGTCTCCCACATGCTTTTTGACGAACACCAAAAGTGTTTGCTTATTTTTTTCTTTAAGCAATGGCTTTTTTCTGGCCACTTCCGTAAAGCCCAGCCCAGCTCCGTGGAGTGTATGGCTTAAAGTGGTCCTATGGACAGATACTCCAATCTCCGCTGTGGAGCTTTGCAGCTCCTTCAGGGTTATATTTGTTCTCTTTGTTGCCTCTGATTAATGCCCTCCTTGCCTGGTCCGTGAGTTTTGGTGGGTGGCCCTCTCTTGGCAGGTTTGTTGTGGTGCCATATTCTTTCCATTTTTTAATAATGGATTTAATGGTGCTCCGTGGGATGTTCAAAGCTTCAGATATGATTTTATAACCCAACCCTGATCTGTACTTCTCCACAACTTTGTCCCTAACCTGTTTGGAGAGCTCCTTGGTCTTCATGGTGTTGCAGACTCTGGGGCCTTTCAGAACAGGTGTGTTTATGTATATATACATAATATATATATATATATGTGAGATCATGTGACAGATCATGTGACACTTAGATTGGGGCGGCAGGGTAGCCTAGTGGTTAGAGCACAGGTGTCAAACTCATTCCACGGGGGGCCGAGTGTCTGCGGGTTTTCGCTCCTCCCTTGTACTTGATTGATGAATTAACATCACTAATTAGTTAGGAACTCCCCACACCTGGTTGTCTAGGGCTTTATTGAAAGGAAAAACCAAAAACCTGCAGACACTAGGCCCTCCGTGGAATGAGTTTGACACCCCTGGGTTAGAGCGTTGGACTAGTAACTGAAAGGTTGCAAGTTCAAATCCCCGAGCTGACAAGGTACAAATCTGTCGTTTTGCCCCTGAACAGGCAGTTAATCCACTGTTCCAAGGCCGTCATTGAAAATAAGAATTTGTTCTTAACTGACTTGCCTAGTTAAATAAAGGTCAAATTAAAAAAAGATTGCACACAGGTGGACTTTATTTAACTAATTATGTGACTTCTGAAGGTAATTTGTTGCACCAGATTTTATTTAGGAGGTGAATACATATGCACCCACCACTTTTCCTGGGTGGGTTTTTTCAGAATGTTTTGAAACAAGTTTATTTAATTTTTTTCACTTCACCAATTTGGACTATTTTGTCTATATCCATTACATGAAATACAAATCAAAATCCATTTAAATTACAGGTTGTAACGTAATAAAATAGGAAAAATGCGAAAGGGGATGAATACTTTTGCAAGTCACTGTAGATGCTAATGGTACTATTGTTGAAGATATGATGGAAACAAGAGCATTAATATGTCTTAACGATGGGATGTTAGAGGGGTTACATACTGCCTGGACCTCACAATGGCTTCTAACTATTACATCTATGTGTGAATGGAATGTAATGAATGATTCTACTGTTGGAAGTGATCATTCTTGATTTCGTGTACCATGAACTGTGATGTACTATTCCAGATAGAGTACCATTCAGAAGATGGGGCTTTCATAAAGCAGGCTGGGAGTTTGGTAATCATTGCTTAAAGTCTGTTGGACAGTTGTCTTTAGAGAGGCCGGTTGCTGTATGTGCTGCCTCTGTGACCTCTGAGTTTGAGTGCTGCAAATTTATATGTACCAATGTGTGAAGTGGGTGAGAAAGGGAAGGTGGTTCCTTTGTGGACTGAAGAGTTGTTAGAGGAATTTCATAATTCCTTTATGTACTCATTAATTAAAATCAATCTGTCTATTTCTAAGAATTTGTAAGATACTTATTAACATAAAATAGACAGAGTACAGTCTTATTAAAATTTGATAATAGTATTTATTCTCGGAGCACGCTCCCATTTAACCATAAACAACAGTTTATAAACAAAATATGACGTCATTGGTTACAGAATAAAGCTCCTCCTCTTGACCAAGATAAAACAGGTTGCACACACATGACACACAATATAATTTATTCTCCTGAAGGCTCACTATATTTATTACCACTTTAGCAAACAACTCAAGATAATGTAAGACCTAAAAGGTTACTCACTGCCTTATCTAAACACCTCAGGGCTAAGTTGGGTCAGTTTAACCATAGTTTAACCATCCTTTTTGTTTACTTTATAACCCACAGCACAAACTTCTCTAAGTTGGAATGGTGTTTATTATGTTTTAATTCCTCCTTGTTCATACTACATAATCCCTTCCTTATGAATTAACATTATTAATCAGATATAATAATACAGGATTAGAGTTTAAATTAGTTATAGTTTTATCAAAATGTAGAAATTGTTTAGTCATTATTCATAAAATTCCTAACAAGAGTGCACTGCGACTATTCAATAAAGAAATAGGGCTTACAGAGTGTTGTGTAGGAATATAACTCCTGAGAATCTAGTTGATTTCCAAAGGAAGAGCGCTTTAGAATGCAGGATCATTAAGTCTGTCAAGATAAATGCATGGAGACAGTTCTGCTCTACAATCGTCAGGGGTACTGAACTGGGTCTATGTTGAAGAAGATGACTGGAAGAAGCAAGCCCACTCGAGTTCCAGTTTTGATTGTGGGTCAAAAATTGTCCGTAACTGATAAAGAAAAAGCTGACTTGTTGGCAAAGACATTTGCTAGGGTACATAGTGGGGTTAATTTGGCTGAAGTATATAAGCAACGCAGGTGGGAGATTTTAAATGCTCATGTTAATGTGTATAAGAAAAGGGATACTGTTGACTCTTCCTTGGATGCTGTTTTTACCATACATGAGATGCGTTCAGCCTTAGTAGGCTGTGGATATACAGCCCCAGGTCATGATCATTTGTGCTGTGATGTTTAAGCATCTACCTGATGAGGTCAAATAGGTTTTCCTGGGCTTATTTAAGAAGATTTGGAGTGAGGGCCTTAGACCTTCTGGTTGGAAAAATTGAGTAATATTACCTTTTGTAAAGCCTGGTCAGGACCCTTCATGTGCTGATAGTTATAGACCAATAGCACTGACCTCTAACTAGTGTGAACTGATGGAAAAGATGATAGTCAATAGATTGTCATGTTTCCTGAAACATAGAGGTTTATTGAGTCAATGTCAAATTGGATTCTGTAAAGGTAGATCTACTTTGAATGCATTAGTAAAGGTGAGAAATGAAGTTGAAAAAAACTCTGGTCATGAAAGAAGTAATGTCTACTGTCTTTTTTGACATTGAAAAGGCTTATGACGCTATGTGGAGAGAAGGCCTACTGATTTAATATGGAAAGACTTGGTATTGGTGGGAGATTATATAACTGGGTTTTGGCCGCCTTATTTAATTGCTCTTCAAGTTAAAATAGGATCAATTTTATCTGATGCCTATGGAGTTGACAATGATATTCCTCAATGCAGTGCTATCAGTCCTATTTTGTTCAACATTAGGATTAACGATGTGTTTTCGAATGTAGGTAGGGGTATTGGGGCTTCCCTATATGCTGATGATGGAGCTATTTGGAAGAGGGGAAGGAATGTCTCTCGTGATCAAATCTATTCAACAAGCTACAGTGGATGATGAAAGATTGTCGATTGACTGTGATTTTAAATTGGCAGTGGTGACAATTGTATGTTCTTCTCGAAGAAGAAAGTTGCTGATAATATACAGGTGTTTCTGTATGGACAGCCTATGGGGGAGGATTTCTAAGTACAAATAGTTGGGTCTATGGTTCAATGAGTGATATATATATGGAAAGGTCATGTCATACATGTTGAAACAAAGTGTAAGAAGGTGGTGAATCTTATGCGCTTGGTCTCTGGTTACGAATGGGGTGCTGATAGACAATCGTTAATGGATATTTATAGAGCTCTGATCAGGACGACAATTGATTGCAGGTGTATAGTTTATGGAACAGTGGCGAAGACTTGGCTTCAGAAACTGGACAGAATCCAGTAAATAGCTTTAAGGATATGTATTGGTGCGTTTAAATCAACATCTGTATGTGCCTTGCTAGTGGAGGCAGGTGAGATGCCTTTGGATATATGCCGTAAAAATTGTCATTAGCATTTTGGGTAAGGTTGAAAGGCTGTGAGGTTGAGCATCTCATTGCTACATTTCACAGATGGATCCAAGGACCCAGTTAGTGGGCACACGGGAGCAGGTGTTTAAGTTCCTGAATTTGATGTGCGGTCACATAGGGCGGTGCACAATTGGTCCAGCGTTGTCGGGGTTAGGCCGTCATTGTAAATAAGAATTCGTTCTTAACTGACTTGTCTAGTTAAATAAAGATAAAATCAAAAAAAAGTTGTCGGCATGCACATGTAACGTTGGTTTGCGGACTGCCATTATTTCATTGACGAACATCAAGCGAATGCTTGACATTTATACATCCGGTGAAAAATCAGTCTCATTGTTCTATTTGTGATACGTTTGGTGACAGGCTGGTTTACAGACAGGCGGCTCGGCTCCGGGACTGCAGCTGGATGCATCTTAGATGCAGACAGATGACAATGGTTTGAAGTCTGGTTCGTTTGTTATTCAACGTTAAATACCCATTCATTTTACAACGCACCATAACAATCAAGTTAGCTAACCATGGCTAACGGTAAGTGAAATTTGCAATTCTTAGCTACTTACAATGCTAACGTTAGATAGCTAGCTAGTCTCTAATGTTTCGAAACTAAACGCAGCAAGCTAGCGTTTAAATAAGTAATATTCTTGGGTATGAATTTATTTGCTAGCAAGTTAAAGTGTGTTTTATGTTGCGGACGGAAAAGAGTCATCGTCTGAATCGTGGAAGCGCAAATGCTATGTAGCTAGTTAGCCAGGTGCAGATTTAGCAAGGTGGTTCTTGCTAAACCAAAATCGCCCGGCTGCATAGATTGTTTTTGTAAACGAATTCAGAAAATAAAGAATCACGTCAATAAGTGGCCGTCCACATTAGCCCTTTTCAAACTGCATTGTTAAGCTTTATCCCTGGATTCACACTTGTATTCCAAAGCCCTGGGCAACCGGACAAACACAACTTGCTGATGCGACCAACAATCTCTCAGCCACGCGACCATTTGTTACATGTAAGGCATTTATTAGCATATTAGGTCCCCTTGCTGTTAGCATAGCATTTTGTGAATGTTTGAGGACATTGCTGCCTCTCTCTGACCTCGGAAACAAGGTTTCACTTTAGAAATGTGATCTTGCCCCTGCACAGAGAATGCTGTTCACGGCCGAGACATCAACTTTTCTGATCCAGGCAAAAGCATGTAACAATATTATCATGGATGGTAATATCTAGATAAATGTCAACAGAATAAATTAATGAAAATCGACGGAAATTGAGACCTGTGTGAAACTAGCCACAATAGTGGAATTTGCGTTAGTCGAAAAACAGCAGGTCCGGGACAAGGTATGCTACTCGGTGACACTCACAGAACACAACTGTAGAGTTTGTAAACAAATATTAGCGTCTTAGCTAATTTTATTTGAAAGACGAACTGCTTCAAAGACAATAATCCATGATGGACTGGCATAGTTGTTCATTACCTATATTATCCTAATGGTGATCCAGCTTTACACATTTAAATCAGCCCAACTCCCGCCTTGACATGTGCCCAAAATGCATAAAGTCAATCGCTTGGCCTGATATAAGTATAAATACATTAAAGTACACACTAAAGAGTAAAAAAACATGTAAGCAAAATACTGTTTACATTTTTTTTAGGCACAACTGCAGACTTCAAAGAATTGGCCAGGGCATTCACAGAGTTGGTCTGATGGTGCCTGCTAATGTCATCGACCTCACCCTTTGCTTGAGGAACAAAAGAGGAAGCCCCCCCATTTGTGCCATGTCATGAGGATACCTGGACCACGATTGAGATGTGCCTTTTTAAGTAAATCAAGTGAAAAGGAGAATGAAGTTGGACTTTAATTTTTGCTCCTCCAGTTACACAACCTCCCTTCCAATCTCTAATTTGATAGGCCTACCTGTAAAATGGGAGGGGTGTCATATCCCCTTAACCAGAGAAATGGGACAACATTTACACACACTTTGGTCGACTCAGCTTGGCGATTCAACTTTCAGCTTGATCTCAATTATTGGAGAGAGGCCTCATTGCTTTATCAGGTATGAAGGGTGTCAATACAGTGCTTTTGTTATTGGTCAATTTTGTTGTTACTAGTACTCTTTGTATGTTTGCCTATGTTGTTAATTTAATAGGCCTACATCAAATTTTATTGGTCACATACACATTTAGCAGATGTTATTGCGGGTGTAGCGAAATGCTTATGTTTGTAGCTCCAATAGTGACATGAGTTGGGGTCAATGTGAATTGAAGTCAGTCAATTCAGGAAGTGATTTGAATTTACAAATTGGAGAGAACTTGACATAAATAGCTTCTCCTTGTCCGCTTATTTAGAAGTAAATGGAAATAGATAAGTCTACCTCTTAAATTATTGCATTGGAATATAATTTCTCAAATTGACCCCAACACTGAGGCCTAAATTCAATATTTAAGTGAGATGAGGATCTCACTGCGTTACATGTATTACAGTTCCATAGGCTCTCTAATTTACCTTCATTTACAGTTTTACTCTGTTCAAGTAGACAGTTATCAATAGTTTGTTTCTTTGTTATTAGTCATTCAAAATGTACAGGCCTACAGTATTTGGCACCCTCTGTTGGTGATTTGCAGGATGTGCAACGATACACGTAAAAGGAGGGCTGTGATTGCCTACTATGGTCCATTTTATAGAGAGAAATTGGCATTACTTTAAAACTAGCAGAGATCCAACTCTGGAACTTTGATATGCCTATAGAGTATGTTCAACAATATATTGTAACATTCCCATTCAAAATATTTATTTTTATTCGTGTAAGAAAATTGTTACTGAAATCAAAATACTGCTCTTATTATAGGGCAAGCGGTAAAGCTTGATATGACATGTAGTCAGTGATATGTGGCCCAAAATCATGTTTAATGACATTTCATTTTTCAGTCATGCAAGACTTCATGTATGCATATGGTTCCCGCCATAGAGCTAACAATAGGCCCCAATCACCACACAACCCACACCCCAAGTGCCACAAGTCCCACTTGCCGTGGCTGAGAGATCTTGGGTAAAGAGGTAAGAATTGGTTTAATTTGCATAACTGTTTAAATGCTTAAAAAAATGGACATACTAGCAATACAGAAGAGAAATCCTTATTTCATGTTCCTTGGTTTAATAGTTGAGTTTTATTCCCCCCTTATTATTTGTATTTTACAGCATCACCTACAGTCCACAATCTTAATTTAGTTTGAGGATATGTATTTCTAAAATGTTTATTGTTACAAAAACTTTCTTTCCTTAGTTTGTCCTGGTGGTCGGTAATTCTAATCTTTGTGCCTTAGTGGATGATATTGTGCCCATGTCAAACCGAGCTGGTAGCACAGGTCATGCTGACCTGACTTTTGGCTTCATGTCCACTCTCCTGGAGCCAGAGCTCCACATCTGGAGGTAGATGTTTGTGGGATTGTGTTACCACAAGGCCTTGTCCCTGCCATTGTCTGTCTCTTAGTTCCTGGTAAACAACTTTACAGACAATCCATCCATCGATCAGGCAGGGAAAAGGTTTAAAGAACTCCTCCATGCTGCTCTGTTGAAGTGGACTGAGTAAATCCTTAATTACCATTACTAGTAGCATAAAGGCATGACGTAAGTGAAAATCACAATTTCCACGACCATGTTTTGCAAAGGACTAAAACCCTGGAATGTTACTTGTAATTATTTGCAGGTCTTTGTACATTACTTCCCACGTCGCATTGACGTCGTAAAGGAACCAAAGTACCAGTAGTAGCTGGCATTGGAGTATGAAGACCAAGCATGGGAGCTAGGTGTGACTTGTGCCTTCCCACTGGTTCCCCTGGTCCCACAATAAAGTACACCTGAGTGATGATTATGGGATTGCAATTTTGGCCACGCTGATCAGACACTTCGTTTGAGGGACTGCGGTGCATGGCTGCTACTAGGCCTACTTCTGCTGGGATTTAAAGTGTAAGAAGATAACTTCTCATTTTAATCATCACTTTTTTCAACAACAAAAAATCTGCATTTATGCATAGTCCAGTCAAATGAAGTGTCTAATGCATTCATTTCAGGATGGGGGTGGAGGCAAGATTGGCCAGATCTCCAGGACAACTACTTCTAGTGCACCCCCATCAGGACCCCCTCTTGCAGCCCCACCTGCTCCTCCAATGGCTGGCCTTGTGATCCACAGTGTAAGATGTTAGATTTTAATGTGATTGTTCCTTATTTTCTCTGCATGTGCACTATCCAGACCACAAATTATAGGTGTCTAATACCTCAATTATTTCAGCATGGGGGCAGAGGCAAGGTTGGACGCCCAGTGGCTGTCACTCCATCAGTTCAGCCATGTGGAGGCAAATAAGTACTTTCAGGCAACCCGCAGGGTATGTTATGTACTGTTATTGGTAGAAATGTCATCAATATATGTTTAAGTGTGCATGTGTTAAAGTATATAGTAATCAATGCGAAACCTAAAATATCCATATGGTTACAGGGTGAAGTGAACAGTGCTGTTATCTGCAGCCCCAGGATCACCCTTGAGGGTCAGTGTGAGAGGGAGGTGGATGTCCTGTTCAGTCACCATTCTACCACACTGATTTTTTTACTAATCAACTGCTCAACATTACCAAGAGTATTAGAATCTGGTCAGAACAAAATCTCGAACAGCCTGCAGCTCGTAAAGAGCAGGTGGGGGCAGCCCTGATGGTTGAACTGTTATTCTTCAATCTACTTTATTCTACATTTCATGGGCGTATGTTGATTTGTGTATTTTCCAGGAGCTTGCTCGGTTGTCTTATTAAAAAGAGATCAGGGAAGAATTTGTCAGTTTCTCCTATATTGGCTCAAATTAGTTACTGTTTTTGACTTCCCTCTGGAAAGTTGTTTCTTTAAATAAATACTGAATAAAACATTTCTGTTGCAATTTGTTATTATTGGGTATCTTAAATACTGTCACTGAGTAGGCTGATAACCGTGGACCTAAGATCCATAGGTAAGGCTGTACATTGCAAGATGAATTTTCAATACACTGTTGGTTGAGTGGTGAACTTAATGTGGCTAGTTTCACACCGGTTTCAAAGTCCCCCCAATAAGTGCATTGACGCTAATATTTGTGAAAACTCTTCACAGTTATGTCCTGTGGGTGTCACTTATATAGACCGATACCCCATTTCATGGGTGAACAATCTCTAGCTTAGGCTCTACTGTCCAATATGAGTTCAACAGTCGACACGTATTATAGGCTTAATGTGGTTAATTACGCACTGGTTTTAGAGTTGCACTGTAAGAGCTAAGATGCTAATATTTTTGTAACCTCTACATAGTTGTGTTCTGTGGGTGTCACCGAGTAGGCTGATACTCCATTTTATGGGTGCACAATCTCTAGTATAAGCTGTATAGTATGCCCCCAATGCAGATGTGGGGATTTGAAGTTTTTATCTGTTATCAATTGTATTTCATTTTGGATTTTTTTAGCCATATCTAGTCCAAATATGGCTTGATACTACTGTTTGGAAGGCTCCTGCGTGGTGCAGCTGTTTAAGGCACTGCATCTCAGTGCAAGAGGCGTCACTACAGTCCCTGGTTCGTATCCAGGCTGTATTACATCCGGCCGTGATTGGAGTCCCATAGGGCGGCGCACAATTGGCCCAGCGTCGTCCAGGTTTGGCCGGGGTAGGCTGTCATTGTAAATAAGAATTTGTTCTTAACTGACTTCCCTAGTTAAATAAAGGTGTGCATCACTTTCAATGGGGGACTTTCGTTTTGAATGCAAAACCCAAATTCCACTATTGTGACTTCCTTACTGTGGCTAATTTCACACAGGTGAAATTGAGCATTTGCTGCCCTTCCAGCTGTAGAGTTGGGAGACTTTCAACACACCCACTCGCCTGCTACCCATACTTGGGAGTTTGCTGCTTCAGTTGGCTAGCTGCCTATGTGAGATGTTAGCCAGCCTGCATAACACCTGTTTTTGTTGGCCATAGCAACCAATGTATTTTCACAGATGAAAGTATTGTTTTTTTTGTCAGGTTTTTGTCCTCAGATGGAAGGATGAAAGGATATACATTTACTTATCAAAATAGCTACAGAACGCATCACAAGCATATGCAAATTAAGTGCAGCTTTTCTGATTGGACAATGAAAATGAGTTGTTCTGACCCCTTGTCACACTGGCTATTTTTGCATCATGTTTCTGGGGCTAGCCCCGAAAAGTCAGTGCTAACCTTGCTCCTGAGCAGGGCCAGCTAGCCCATTTTAGAATGTTCAAGTGTGAACACTCACTTAGCCCAGGCTAAAATCTCCCTTAGCCCAGGACTAAGCAGGCTCTTAGCCCTGGGCTAAGGTGCAGTGTGAACATGCCTAGTATGTGTGATTTCTGGTTTCTTGCCTCACTGACCTACTTGCTGTCAACTTTACACTTTCTGCTGTCAAGACTCTCTGTCCTCTCTCCACAGAGCCAGTGAGTGTGGTGTTCAAGGTGTACTGTCTGTCAGTGATGACAATGGTGGCAGCAACTTACACTGTGGTGTTACGATACACAAGGACAATATCATCAACAGCTATGTACTTCTCTACAACAGCAGTATGCGTCACAGAGGTTATTAAATTGTTCTTGAGCCTTGGGATGTTGACCAAGTAAGTAGGCTTTATCTAGGGCCCAGCTTTGCCATCTATTCTATATCCTGTGTTTTCATGACAGACCAAATAATGTTCCTAATCCATGTGTAAACTAAACAAGTGATTGCTATCCAAGTGGTCTCAGCCTTGAATAAATATATAGAATACCCTTGAAGGGATTGACATTATGGTTTGCCATATTGCCCGGGCAAGTGACCTGAGCAGTTGCAAGTTGAGCCTACCCTCTGGTAGCCCCATTAGGCAGATTATATATATATATATATATTTTTTCACTGATTACCAACATGCAAAGAATTCCAGTAGTCGTATTTGTTGTTCCTCCTGTGTGTAGGTGAAAATAGCTACGTTAATTAAACTGATCATAATCTTCGAGCAAACAAAGAATACTCCTGACTTGCCCGATAGGCGAGTGCCTTTCAGACCTTAAATGTCAATCCCTGCCTTGTATTGAGTATTTTGTTGAAAGAATTAATGCCCCAGTTGCTCAACTTTTGTATATGTTTGTCTTAATTTTCACCTTGCAGAGAAGCTGGCAGCTTTGGCAGGTTAAAAGCATCCATAGTTGAACATGTGTTTCAGAGTCCAAAAGAGCTGCTGAAACTGAGTGTTCCCTCTGTGGTCTATGCGATTCAGAATAACATGGCCTTCATTGCCCTGAGCAATCTTGATGCAGCTGTGTATCAGGTATTAACTTGAAATTAAATGATTTCTTCAGAAAACTGCACATTAATAATTGACTTGTATACTTCCTTCCTGGTACATATGCTCACTGTTCCACTGCATCTCCCTACCAAGGTGACCTATCAGTTGAAGATCCCGTGCACAGCCCTATGCATGGTCCTAATGCTGAATCGCTCTCTCAGCAGGCTGCAGTGGTTGTCTGTCTGCATGCTGTGTGGGGGTGTTGCTTTGGTCCAGTGGAAACCTGCAGAGGCCACTAAAGTCCAGGTACCCTTGGTATTTGTCTAGCATTCTTTTTTTTTAAATTTAACCTGCATTTATCTAAAAACACCCATTTGAGGTCAGAAGACTTATTGTACAAGGGAGACCTAGCCAATGGGCATGTCAAGTGTATGCTGGTTCATTGATGATGTTCTAATTAAACAATAAGGCACGAGGGGGTGTGGTATACAGTGCTTTTGGAAAGTATTCAGACCCCTTCACTTTTTCCATATTTTGTTACGTTACAGCCTTATTCAAAAATGTATTAAATTGTTTGTTTTTTCTCAGTCTACACAATACCCCATAATGACAAAGCAAAAACAGGTTTTTAGAAATGTTTGCAAGTTGATAAAAAGGAAGAAAATCTGACCCTTTACTCAGTACTTTGTTGAAGCGCCTTTGGCAGTGATTACACCCTCGAGTCTTCTTTGGTATGACGCTACAAGCTTGGCACACCTGTATTTGGGGAGTTTCTCCCATTCTTCTCTGCAGATCCTCTCAAGCTCTGTCAGGTTGGATGGGGAGCGTCGCTGCACAGCTATTTTCAGGTCTCTCCAGAGATGTTAGATTGGGTTCAAGTCCAGCTCTGACTGGGCCACTCAATGACATTGAGACATTGAGACATTGACACTCCTGCGTTGTCTTGGCTGTGTGCTTAGGGTCGTTGTCCTGTTGGAAGTAAACCTTCACCCCAGACTGAGGTCCTGAGCGCTCTGGAGCAGGTTTTCATCAAGGATCTCTCTGTACTTTGTTCCGTTCATCTTTCCCTCGATCCTGACTAGACTCCCAGTCCCTGCCGCTGAAAAATATTCCCACAGTATGATGCTGCCACCACCATGCTTCACCGCAGGGATGGTGCCAAGTTTCCTCCAGATGTGACGCTTGGCATTCAGGACAAAGAGTTCAATCTTGGTTTCATCAGACCAGAGAATCTTGTTCCACATGGTTTAAGAGTCCTTTATGTGCCTTTTGGCAAACTCCAAGCGGGCTGTCATGTGCCTTTCACTGAGGAGTGGCTTCCGTCTGGCTACTCTACTATAAAGGCCTGATTGGTGGAGTTCTGCAGAGATGGTTGTCCTTCTGGAAGGTTCTCCCATCTCCACAGAGGAAGTCTGGAGCTTTGTCAGAGTGACCATCAGGTTCTTGGTCACCTCCCTGACCAAGGCCCTTCTCCCCCGATTGCTCAGTTTGGCTGGGTGCCAGCTCTAGGAAGAGTCTTGGTGGTTCCAAACGGCTTCCATTTTAAGAATGGTGGAGCCCACTGTGTTTTAGGGGACCTTCAATGCTGCAGACATTTAGTGGTACCCTTCCCCAGATCTGTGCCTCAAGACAATCCTGTCTTGGAGCTCAATTCGTTTGACCTCATGGCTTGGTTTTTTCTCTGACATGCACTGTCAACTGTGGGATCTTATACAGATAGACTTTCCAAATCATGTCCAATCAATTGAATTTACCACAGGTGGACTCCAAGTTGTAGAAACATCTCAAGGATGATCAATGGAAACAGTATAGCAAAGGGTCTGGATTAGAGGTCGACCGATTATGATTTTTCAATGCCGATACCGATTAATCGGCCGATTTATTTAGATGTTATATATATATATATATATATATATATATATATATATATATATATATATATATATATATATATATATATATCATACACACATTTTTGTAATAATGACAATTGCAACAATACTGAATGAACAATGAACACTTTTATTTTAACTTAATATAATACATAAATACACACACAGCTCTGAAGTGACAATGAAGAGTCTGCTTAGGAGACAAATACTCTCAACTGTTTGAATAAAAATAGAGTTTAAGTTACCTGTGATGAATGTTGAAAACAAACTTTAATATCTAAATGCAGGAAATCCTATTTTAATAATGGGCATGGTAAGAATTGACAACCAAAGTGCGAGTCATAATTCCCATGACACCGAGCAAAATCTGAAAAGCGGTTCCTTCATTTATTCCATAGGATATTTTTAGATTCACTTAAAATAAGGTCTGTGTTTCGTGTAGGCTTACATCACCGTGCCAATTTTATAACTGTGTAGATATCCATAGGACAAGGTAACTCTGATCAATATTGGCTAAATATAAGCGAAGATAAAACAAATTGTAGAGTGGATTTATGAAAATATGTTGACAAACGTTACCTTATCCTAGTGAGATTTACACGGGTATCAAAACGTCGAGGCGTTTTAAGCCTGCACGAAACACAGACCTTATTTGAAGTAGATCAAGACATTCTCTATGGAAGACATGAACAGTAAAATAACGAAGGAACCCCTTTCAAATTCAGCCGCAAGTTATTACAGGAATTATAACGCGTCGACTATTTCTCTCTAAACCATATACCTTTGACTAATCTGGAAACTATCACCTCGAAAACAAAACGTTTATTCCGTTCCGTATTTTATCTAACGGGTGGCATCCATGAGTCTAAATATTCCTGTTACATTGCACAACCTTCAATGTTGTCATAATTACGTAAAGTTCTGGCAAATTAGTTCGCAAAGAGCCCAAACTGTTGCATATACCCTGACTCTGCGTGCAATGAACGCAAGAGAAATGACACAATTTCACCTGGTTAATATTGCCTGCTAACCTGGATTTCTTTTAGCTAAATATGCAGGTTTAAAAATACACTGCTCAAAAAAATAAAGAGAACACTTAAACAACACAATGTAACTCCAAGTCAATCACACTTCTGTGAAATCAAACTGTCCACTTAGGAAGCAACACTGATTGACAATAAATTTCACATGCTGTTGTGCAAATGGAATAGACAAAAGGTGGAAATTAAATGCAATTAGCAAGACACCCTCAATAATGGAGTGATTCTGCAGGTGGTGACCACAGACCACTTCTCAGTTCCTATGCTTCCTGGCTGATGATTTGGTCACTTTTGAATGCTGGCGGTGCTCTCACTCTAGTGGTAGCATGAGACGGAGTCTACAACCCACACAAGTGGCTCAGGTAGTGCAGCTCATCCAGGATGGCACATCAATGCGAGCTGTGGCAAGAAGGTTTGCTGTGTCTGTCAGCGTAGTGTCCAGAGCATGGAGGCTCTACCAGGAGACAGGTCAGTACAACAGGAGACGTGGAGGAGGCCGTAGGAGGGCAACAACCCAGCAGCAGGACCGCTACCTCCGCCTTTGAGCAGGAGGAGCACTGCCAGAGCCTTGCAAAATGACCTCCAGCAGGCCACAAATGTGCAATGTGGAAAGAGTGAAGGGATCTGAATACTTTCTGAATACGCTGTATGGCAGTTATACCATGGCTAAGGGCTTTTCTTATGCACGATGCAACGCGGAAGGCCTAGATACAACCCTTAGCCATAGTATATTGGCCATATACCACAAACCCCTGAGGTGCCTTATTGCTATTATAAATTGGTTACCAACATAATTAGAACAGTAAAAATATTTGTTTTGTCATACCTGTGGTATATGATTTCATAAAAGCCAATCAGCATTCAGGGTTCATAATGGCTTTTTTAGAATCCAAGGATTTGATAAGGATGTTACACATGTTCTAATCTTATTAGGTTGAGCAGAACCCTTTTTGGGGGTTCATGGCCATTGCTGTCGCTGTATTCTGCTCCGGATTTGCAGGTAATGTATCTTCATTTTTTTCTTCATACCTTTAATAATCCATAACATCATTTATGACGGTAATGGCAGGTTATATTTAATGGTGTCACTTTGTGTTTGAACAGGTGTGTACTTTGAGAAAGTCCTGAAGAGCTCAGACACATCTCTATGGGTGCGGAACATCCAGATGTACCTGTCTGGCATCGTGGTCACCCTCGCTGGTGTTTACATGACTGAGGGTACTCAGGTTATACAGAAAGGCTTCTTCTACGGTTACACGCCTTGGGTGTGCTTTGTAGTTTGTGAGTCAAATTTCAAGCTTGATACATAAACACAATCATGGTTTGGTTTTTTTCAGCAGCAGTTTTCACAAAGTGCTATATAGATACCCATCCTAAAACCCCAAAGAGCAAGCAAGGCAGATTTTTATGCAATTAAGGTTTTCTTGCTTTTCTACCATGCCTGGGGATGTTTATTATAAATCGTTTTTTATTTTCCTAACCTGAATTTGTCTTGTACATTGAAGTTACATTTGTTATTTTATCCTTCCAGTTCTGGCCAGTGTGGGTGGTTTGTACACATCAGTGGTGGTGAAGTACACAGACAATATCATGAAAGGCTTCTCTGCTGCAGCCGCCATCGTTCTCTCTACTGTGGCATCTGTCGCTCTGTTTGGGCTACAGATAAGTGAGTTGATCAATCAGATCTCTGTGGGTAGGGACTATCATGAGTTACTGTTCAGACACTGGGCTTTGACACTCAAGTGTTAATATATCGTATAAAAATAGAATCTGACCAACATATTTTGGCTGTGAGTGAATTTATAGTCCATTGCAGGTTTTCAGTAACCATCTTTTCTTTCAGCTGTTAACTTTGCCAGTGGAGCAATGCTGGTGTGCATCTCCATATACCTGTATGGACTCCCAAAACAAGACACCACCAAGCTTCCAAGAGCAGACAAGGATACCAAGCAGAAACTGATCACTGTTTGAGGCCTGGAAGAACTTAAAAGTTTATGGCCTTGCCTGACCACTGAGCTGGACCTGCCCGAGGCAAGGAACTTTAATAATTTATCACTAATGCTGGAGCATAAGGGAAGGGATTTAAAAATACACTTATACTTCAATATTTTGTGGAGCTGAGGCATAGAAAATAAATACCTGTTTTTGTTGACTGTTACTGCTGTTAGTCATGGACAATAGTTATGAATTTTTGTCAGTCATTCCACTTGTCACAGTACTAAATGTATATAGACAGCTATCTCATGTTATTTGAAAGTTGTTGTAACTCATTATCTATAATGAACATTCAAAATACATTTGTTGACCCTCAATGTTTTAATGGCAATGTTACTGAACTATTATGCATTGCCAGATGTCAACTACATTTTTTCTTATGAAAAATACCACAATGTCAAACCAGAACACCCTTTAATGTATAGCTTTTATTATTTTGCTTTTCCCAACCCAAGTCCATTAATCTACATAGCGAATTAAAAGATAAGTAAATGGAACAAAAGTCAAGCAAAACTACATAATGTACATAGGTCATTTACCAGTACAATCTAACCACAACTGATAAAAGGCCAGGATGTCCTCTTCTGGAGTCTAGGCCAGAAGCTTCCTTAGTTTATCCACTATTTTGTAGTGACCACCACCCCCTGCAAAGATGCATGTTGATTTGCTAAAAAATGTGGCATCTTTGCAACAAACATATTTATGGAACAAAAACTGTGGCAGAAGAGTCATAGCCTGTGCCAGTCTGTTTGGGCTATAATGCCAACTTGTTATTCATTGTCTGTGCTTGACAAGGCTAGCAGAGCTGGGAATGGCAGGTCACTAACAAAGGCATCAGAAAAAACCCTGAATAAATATCAATACAGCAATGAAAACAACAGAGGCCACTAGTAGAGTAATAGGTAGCTGAGGTCCATATATGCGTTGCCAGGAGCAGGCCAAGGCTTCATCCAAAATTGCACCCTATTCCCTCTATAGTGCACTAATTTTGACGAGAGCCATATGGGCACTAATCAAAAGTAGTGCACTATACAGGAAATAGTGTGCCATCTGGGACACATCCCAAATTCCAGACGAAGAGAACGTAGTTGCCACTGACAGAAGTTTGAGGCAGCCTGTGGCCACAGGGGAGATATGGCACTGCTACAAGTTCAACTAGACCCACTGAGTCTCTGGAGAATACAGTTGGCAGAGAATCAGCTGGGGAGTTTTCAGCAATAATAAAATGGGGAAACTGGTATTCCATCAAACATGGGGTTTCACTCAGGAAACATCTGGAGAGGGAGAGAAAGCAGCTATAAATACAGATTAATGGAAACGAAGGTCAACATTCAGCATGGTACAGAATTGATAGGGGTGTTTATCAAGGGGGAGGCATGTCGCTGATAAAATACGTTTGTTACTCACAGCTAGCAGGTTGCTCTCCAAATCGCCGCATTAGCTGATCGTGAGTGAACTTAACGAAAGCATCATATTGCTCTGCAAAAAGAGCAAAAGGTCAGACAAATGGATTGCGCAATATATTCTTCTGCAGAAAACAAGTCACAGAAACAGTTTCTCTGACATACCTGCTAGTTTTGTTGTCAATATCTCATCATAATCTTCCCTTATCTTCTCCTCTCGTTCTTTAAGCAGTCGTTCACAGATCATCCCAACCTGTCTCAAGGTAAACAGAGGCTGCTCTTTTCTAGGTGGGGAGACAGCACCAGAGGACGTACCTGTATGGCGAATGAGAGTATATTATCAGGGAGCGTTCTCAAAACCACTTACCCTGAAATAATTCTGACATTAAATGACGCCAAGAGGCATACAACTGCAAGCTAACAAAAGGGATAGACATTGTTGTGGGACAACCAATGGTATCCAGTTGATGAAGACCCTAAGACATGTCTTCATTCTTACTGATGTCCTTCCTGAGTAAAAGCAGACTGGACATACCTGGCAGACTGGATCCACTAAGGATGGAGCTATGCGGTTGTGACTCCAGGGGACAACAGACCTCTGTCTGCTGAATGCTGTTCTCCAGGTGCCTTCGCTTCTGCATCCGTTTGTACTCTTGTTTGATATTGTGCAGGATTTGCTCTAGATTGGAGAACAAGGGCAAGATTTGGTTAGGGCAAGTTAAACAATTATTCCAAATATCATTTGCACAACATACTCTAGTAATATACATTGTTAGTGTAGTTATACTTCAAGTAACTAACCACAATATGACCTTAATTTGAGAAGAGAAGCAATAAAACTTTAGTTAGCCACTTCCCTAGCAAATGAGAACCCCATCCCAAGCCCTCCCGAGGCAGTTCCTGTGCACAGCCATTTGAAACAAGGGGTGTGCCAATCCTAGCCATGTTACAGTATTATAATGACAAAATATGGTAACATGGCATCATCCTATGTTGCTGGTAAAGTGTTTCAGCTAAATGTAAAATGATGCTCATTTAAAATATCTAACTAGGCTAACGTTAGCTACAGTAGTTAGCTTAGTTTGTTGGTTGAAGGTTTATGACCGACCTAGCTGCCATGCTAGGTGGCTAGCTAGCAAACAGTTATGGACAGTTAGTATGTCTGTCGCAACCACAAGCTAGCCAACAACACATACAAAGTGTTTACAAGCTTATCAGTAGGTAAGTTACTAGTTGTAACGTTGAGCCAATTGAGTTTTCCAAGCCAGCTAACGATTTGTCAGTTAACTTCACACGAAGGTTCCCTTAACACATTTCATGAATAAATTCCCATGCATGCCTCAAATCTAGTAGCTATGAAATGTTGCTAACCGGTTGTGAGTCTGGACGACACTTCTCCAAATGGCGAGGGCTCCATACGCAGATATTTCTGGGGTGATGAGGTGTAAGCGGCTGGAGACATTGGGGCGCATCTCCTCCTTTTGGGGGACGCCTGGTTAATCAATGGATCGAAATCCATAGTCCTTTTCAAAGTAGCCCCACAAGCCATTCCGTCTACAATATCTTCTCGCTATAAAAACGAGAAAGCTGTGGTTTTCGCTATCAGAGGGCACAACAACCAGAGTTCCAGTGACTGGGCCGTTCTTTTCCGACTAACGTTACCTCAAGGAAAATTCAGGTTAGAAACAAATGGCGTTGTTGTTTCGCCTCTGAGTCTTAATTGCATCCAAATCGCAGACCCTGTAATGGCCGAATGTTAGTTGAAATGAATTTAGTCAATCCTTTTAGGTGAATTATTATATACAACCAGATGATAGTAGATTTCGGACACGTATTTCCTTCTGCCAGTGTCGTTGACAAATTCGTTCCTTGATGACAACCAACATGGCGTCAAATTCTGAGCCAATGGGCATGCGCAATTAACGATTGTTGTGCTGGTATATGTAGTGTATTTGCCATACAGTTTTCATTCGTTCATATCCAATAGTTGGGCTTTTGCACTACATTCCCCACAAACCATGAATACCAAAAGCACCAACCAAATTTAAATTCTCCAGTACGTTCAAACGATTTGAAGAAGTTGAATAAAGCTATTACTTAATCACTAACCAAGAACAGAACGTTTGAAAAGGTGTCCTCCGGTCATTGTAAAGGATGGTCTCATTTCTGAATGTGCAAATCGGATTCAACTTAATTTTATTGTTCTTGTAAATAACAGTTGTGGTAGACCTATTCTCGATTGTTCAGGGCCCAGTTTCCCGATAGTGATGTAGTTTAGGTTTACAAGTGTTTTAAAGATGCATCTTCACTACAACTGCCGAAGATCCCAAAACACCATAAACGGTCTCTAAAGGCTTCGGTTAGGCTGGGCCACCCAATTAGACCACAATCAAGTAGGGCCGCTAGAGCAAATCAGTTGGATGGGCCTTTGATTTCCATAGGTGGACACATTTTTTCACGAGACCCCGGGTGTTAATATTAAAGACCATAGGCAGATCGTGAGTTTCAAGTTTGTGGAAGCTTACAATTTATCCTACTATTTTTACGTGTCAATTATGATTGTTGTTATATGCGCATTTTCGTGGAACAGTTTAATTTCAATAACAACGTTTTTGTTTATCCTGATAAGTGAGGGTTCTTTCAATCACATAGAATCATAAAACACGGGACGAGATGTTAAAACTGTCCATTGTGCCAATAGATGGTATGCACTCACATGAGATTTGCCGTGATGTTGACAGAGTGGCATGGGAGGTTTATTTCTTAGACTGGGTTAAGATGTCAATTTTGGGACACATCCTCAGTAGTGTGCCTTCGAATCAGTGGGTGTTTCGGCCTTTAATCACTAAACACCCTCATCAAAGGTGGCCAGCTAAAGGGTGATCAAGCCTTAGCTTGTGTCCCATGCCCAATTAAGATTTCCCACGGGACTATGCAAGGCAGGGGCGTCCTCTTCCCTGAAACAGCCCTACAGCTGACCGCATACCTCATATGCCCTCCTCAAGTTGGAGGGATCTGAATTAGGTTCTCAGGTGGGGGTGGGGGGTCATGAAGTTATAGCCCAGCAAGGGTCCTTCCGTTTGATCCAGATCCACTGGCTGCCTCTTTCAGCTGCTTAAGAAACTGCTCTTACGGTCTGCCGCAGAGCCTGTCCATGGATTCCAAGTTCTTTCAGCAACCTGATGGTGGAAGAAGCCACAAATCCTCTGCATCCCACTTCAACTGGCCAGACTTTTGCATTCCAGCCAGGCTGAGTTGCGTCTGCTGCCAACTCTGTGTAATGCAGTTTCTTACGCTCGTAGGCCTCTTCAACAGAGTTTTCCCACGGGACTGTGAGCTTTATGATGTACACAGCCTTTCGTGAAGGGGACCAGAGTACCATGTCTGGCCTAAGGTTGGTAGAAGCAATCTCAGGTGGAAAAATGAGTTGCTGGCCAATATCGACAAGCATCTTCCAGTCCCGGGCCATGCCTAGGTGTCCAGTTTCTGGCCTTGTAGGAGGATGCTTGGGCCTTTTCTGTCCCTCCCGGATGAATGTTGTTGTTTTGACGGGATTGCTTGTTTTTGGAGGTAATGAATTGGTTGCACTCCTATTGGTCTCAAGTGCTGCAGCCAGGCTCTTGAGACCCTGATTGTGCCTCCAGGTGTAGTGGCCTTGTGAGAGGCTGGTCTTGCAACCTGTCACTATATGCCTGAGAGTCGCTGGAGCTGGGCAGAGGGGGCAGGTCGGGTCCTCGCCATACCATTGATGTAGGTTTTTTGGTGATGGAAGCACATCATAAACAGCTCTTATGGTGAAGCTGATGTTGCTTGCCTCCATTTGCCAAAGCTCACTCCAGTTGATCTTTCTCCTCTCCAAGCCTTCCCACCGCGTCCATTGCCCTTGTTTAGCAAGAGAGACAGCCTTTGCACTTCTTGCAGTTTCCTCCTGTCTGCGCACCAGCTTCCTGCGTTCAGATGTTGTTGCCTTATGGAACGTTGGTTTGCTTGCTGCCAGGCCAAAGCCTCCTCTTCCATGCTGGATATTCCCCACAATGTCTTGGTGTCTCAGGGCTGATGTTGCTTGCTGCACAGCCTTGGATGATGTCCATTTCCGTCCAGTTTGTAGGGGAGGTGCAGCCTTGCTAATGGTCTGGTCTTTGGAGTCCTTCAATGTCATCTGAAGTCTTACTTTAGAGCACTTGTACTCCTCCGTTAGACTTGTAAGAGGTAGTTCAAGGACCCCTTTGCCATAGAGGCCGATGTTACTCAGGCATCGTGGGACACCCAGCCATTTCTTCACGTATGAGGTAATGGTTCGCTCCATCTTATCCACTGTTGTTATTGGGACCTCATAGACGGTGAGTGGCCACATTACCCAGGGGAGAAGTCCAAACTGTAGGCACCAAAGCTTGAGCTTCCCAGGCAGTAGGGTCTTGTTGATGTTCTCAAGACCGTCAGCGATGTCCTGTCTTACTTGCTGCACTTGATCTTTATCCCGGAAGCTTTCGTTGTACCATCTACCCATATATCTCTACTCTGCCTGTCTGCACCCCTTTCTATCTGTCTTGACTTGAGCTGTCCCTAGCGAACTTGCAACATTGTATCAATTAGCCTATTCAGGGTTTCCAGCACCAGTGAGCTCAGGACAGACTGCTGCTTTTATGAAGTTTCCACTGGATATATGGAATCATCAGATCATGATATTTTATTATTTCACACCAGAGGTTTGGTGATTATCGAGGCTGGGAGTGTTGGAAAGATTTTTCAAATATTGAGGAACTATCATTCGCAATGAATGTAAAAACAAAACAGACTTCGTTGACTTACTGTGTGAGGTGAAAAATAAACTACTGAGAAATTAAGCTTATTAGTGATGGATGTGGTGAGTTATGAAAATCAAAAATCAGACATTGCCAAATTGGCACTTTCCTACTTTTGAACTCAGCATGCCAGTTAGGCCTACTTCTGTGCGTTTAACAGAAATGAATGTTGGCAAATGGCGGGGGGTTAACTGTACATTTACTAGGCCTACTGGTGACATGCAATGGGTAATTGCTAAAAAAAGAAACGGTCAAAGGGCAAACATTCACATAATGAAACCATGAATGTGCAATAATTTGCGGGAGACATCTGAGCGCATTCTGGAGAGCTGAGTACATATTCTGGAGATAAACCCATTACTTCGCCACACATCCCTCCCCTTCTTCTTTTGCAACCTTTTAAGTTTTACTTCTGACACATCTTCACACATATTTTAGATGCTTATCACTGACAGCCGCAACTCAATCAGCTAGACCTATTGCTACGCAATCATTTTAGCCAATGCAATATCAATTTGGCATTGTTTGCTACAGACATAGACTTTGGGATAAACTTGTCCATAGAAGACTGCGTTGCTGTGGGTCGCGGAGTAGGCCTACTTGACTGAGTGGATACATCTCCACGTGTGGAGGTGCTGGCTCCACCACTATCACTAGCAGGTCCGTTAGTTTCTCGAAGCTCCGCTCAAGCTAGCTTCAAAAATGGGTGCACAGTTCGCATTTGCCGGTGTAGGTTGTGCGTAGAACCGGCTTTATATGAGATTTTGTTTTGGCAAATTATACATTGTGCTCTAACATTGTCTACATTATTGAAATGCATCCAAATGCTACTGTGCTTCCGACTAATTTTCCAGCGGTTGTTTTCACAGCTGTCTTTCCTCACTCTCCTCGGCTGCTAAGTGTGTGACTGAGTGATTTGGCTCAGCCCTCCCTCACGCATTGACATTGCGTTTCTAATTGACAGGAACAGGTAAGACTGTTAGTCTGAGCAGACAGTCAGAACGAATGTGTGTGCGCTTGAGCATTTATGGCTATATTGTAATGACCTGCCTAGATCATAAAGGAACAATTGTCCAGACAGAGGGTTGAGTTTACGAATTGACGGTTTATTAACCCAACTTTACACAGGCTACTGTTTGGCCGTAGCCCACAAACCAACCGTGACCTTCTCTTGTGAAGTCCAGACGTAAGAGAAAGAACAATGGCTAAACCTGGTCTTAAAACCAATGCTCCATCCCCTGCCCAGCCCCCCTAACACGCCACTCCGCCAACCACCAGGATGCCCGGCATCAGAACATTCTAGGCATTCCCGTGATTGGCAGATAGCAGGTTGATTGACATGTCGGACCCCGGGAACACTGGGTAACATAACACACAGCTGTCTGTGCGGGTCGCTACAATATTATTTTATTTCTTCTTTCGTTCTTTGAATTAGTTAATTATATTAATTTAAATTGTTTGATTATTCATATATAATTTTTGAAATATTTTTATAAATAGATTTGGCTCTACTCATATGCGAGCCGGCTCCCAACGTTCACCTACAAGAGCCGGCTCTAGTTGGTTGCGAGATACAGAAGAATAAGAATAACATACAGAAGAAGAATAGATAATATTTCCATAGCTCCACGAGCTTTTTTCGCGATTGGCGAAAGCATCATATTTGTAGTAAATTTTAAGGTTTAGCACCGGGTTTGGGTTTCCTGAACAGCTTTTACGAAAGTTGAGTCGATGTGTAAGTTAACGTTAGACCTTTGGCTCCATTAACAGACTGTTAATCAGATAAAATAGATCGGTTCCCAATTTAGCCTAACATTATGTTTACATCTGTGCTAGTAATAAACGCATATATAGTGCAGTGTTGTAAGTTACAGTATACCAATGTTTAGGTAATGTGGGGTAACTACTAGGCTACAGCTGTCAGTGTTCAGCAAGTTAACATTCAGCAATTTGAAATCCATTAACTCAGTTAGATTTTCGTACTTGAACTCAAAACGAACAACTGTTATTATCAATCTGTTAACGTTACTCAAAAGATGACCACAATTTGCAGATAGCATGTTTGCTATCGTAAAGGTGTAAGAAATTATTGCTAGCTAAGTTACTTACTGCAGAGTAGGGCTAACGTTAGCTATGATCTGACTTGTAACTTAGGCTGGTAGTTGATTTTAAGGTCCAGTTATGATAAGGGTGATTTGTAATTAAGATTGAGATTGGACAAAAATGTGGGTAATTGGATGCTTAGATGTAACCATAGACTGTCTTATTTTTGCATAGGGTCAATTAAACATGAAAAGAAAGTGAGAGATATCAGACCTCTTTTTAAAGAAGCACAAACAGGCAAATCAGGTGCAAACAGACCCCAGCCCTTGCATCACTACTGAACCCCAGAGCAGCTCCCTACCTGAGTGTGGTCAGACTTCACAAGGACCCAGTCTACCACCACCAGGTCAGAGCATCTACCAGACAGTCAGTCACATGCCTAGTTCAGAATGTAAGTTTAGCTTCAGTTTGTAATATGTGATTTTGTCAGATTAAGCCTCACTTTAAAATGATGGTTGTTGATTCATGTGTGTTCTTGTTTTGATGGCTGTGCCATTTTTATTATACACTAATGGTTATTGTGTTATTTTAATGTAATTGATGTATCAAGGGATGACACAGACAACTCTGACTCTGAGCAAGACAGTGAGCCAGAGCTGCCAGGAGATGTCATCGAGCCCCTCGCAACTGCATCAAGCACCAGATATGCTGTACCAGAAGGACCCAATTGTAGGCCAGGCCTATACTTTAAACTACACATTTTAGTTAGCAGCTGTTAGTATCTAATCTTGATTATTAATAATTAAGATTATTGACTAATCTTAATTTTGCCGTTCCATAGAGATATTACACATTATTTAACGTGTATTTCAGACATTTCCAGATCCAGAGAAGAGGGTCCTGTACAGTCGTGTTTGAAAACATTTCCCAGAACTCAGCATGGTACTAGGAAAAGGGCTTTCAACAGCTCCTGGTATAAGGACAATTCATGGCTTGAATATTCTGTAAGTCAAGATTCGACTTATTGTTTTGCCTGTAGGCATTTGTCTCTGCCCAATACACGTGAATCAGCCTTCACATCACAGTCAGGTTTTTGTAACTGGAAAAAGGTGCCGTTTAAAGATTCTGGGTTGCTATGTATGTATGCTTGGAATCAGCATAAAAGGGCTATTGACAGCAACTCAATGTTAGATGTCATAAATAAGGACCGGAAAAAGAAAGTGGAGGAAAACTGTACCTACATTAAAACAATTGGAGATGTGCTCCTATTAACTGCCACTCAAAATATAGCGCAGAGAGGTCATCGAGAGTCTGACGACTTTCACAACAAGGGTCATTTTTTTGACCATCTTAGAAGAAATAGCAAAGCATGACCCTCTCATAGAGAAAAGGATGAATGCATGTGTCAATGCTAAGTACACAAGACACCAAATCCAGAACGAAGTTCTTGAGGGCTTAGCTGAGATGGTACAAAGTGAAATAATAAGATAAGTAAAAAGAAAGTGAAGTTTAGTGTAATTGCAGATGAAACCAAAGATTTAAAGAAAAAAGAACAAACGTCTTTAGTTGTGAGGTACTATTACAACGGGGCCATCCACGAAAGCTTTTTTCACTTTCAGTCAGCTGAAAGCTTAGATGCAGCAGGTCTCACAAAAATGATAATTGATTGCCTTGAAAAACATGGTCTGGATGTCATCGTCGTGTGTATAGGTGGCAGGGAAGTCAGGCGCAGGAGAGTAAAACGAAGTGTAAATGGAGACTTTTAATAAATGTCCACATGACATGCTCCAAACACGAGAATATACATACATCAAATAAACATGGGTACGAGGACCCGTCGCGCACCTATACACCAAGAATAAACACTTGACATAAAACAATCTCTGACAAACACATGAGGGGAAACAGAGGGTTAAATACACAACAGGTAATGAATGGGATTGACAACAGGTGTGTGGGTAGACAAGACAAAACCAATGAAAAATGGATCGATGATGGCTAGAAGGCCGGTGACGTCGACCGCCGAACACCGCCCGAACAAGGAGAGGCAACGACTTCGGCAGAAGTCGTGACATTACCCCCCCCCCCCCGACGCGCGGCTCCAGCAGCGCGTCGACACCGGCCTCAGGGACGACCCGGAGGGCGAGGTGCAGGGCGATCCGGATGGAGGCGGTGGAATTCTTTTAACATGGAAGGATCTAAAACGTCCTCCACCGGAACCCAGCATCTCTCCTCCGGCCCGTACCCCTCCCAGTCCACGAGGTACTGAAGGCCCCTCGCCCGACGTCTCGAATCCAAAATGGATCGAACAGAGTACGCCGGGACCCCCTCGATGTCTAGAGGAGGTGGAGGAACTTCACGTACTTCAGCCTCCTGGAGCGGGCCAGCCACCACCGGCCTGAGGAGAGACACATGGAACGAGGGGTTAATACGGTAATTAGTGGGCAGTTGTAACCTATAACATACCTCGTTCACTCTCCTCAGGACTTTAAACGGCCCCACAAACCGCGGACACAGCTTCCGGCAGAGCAGGCGGAGGGGCAGGTTTCGGGTCGAGAGCCAGACCCTGTCTCCTGGTACGAACACCGGGCCTCACTGCGGCGACGGTCTGCGCCAATTTTCTGGCGCTTTATGGCACGCTGAAGGTGGACGTGGGCTGCCTCCCAGGTTTCCTCAGCGTGCCGAAACCAATTGTCCACCGCAGGAGCTTCGGTCTGACTCTGATGCCAAGGAGCCAGAACCGGCTGATACCCTAATACACATTGAAAAGGGGTAAGGTTAGTGGAGGAGTGATGTAGCGAGTTCTGGGCCATCTCTGCTCAGGGCACGAACTTCGCCCACTCCCCCGGCCGGTCCTGGCAATAGGACCGCAGAAACCTGCCCACATCCTGGTTAACTCTCTCCACCTGCCCATTACTCTCGGGGTGAAAACCTGAGGTAAGACTAACCGAGATCCCCAGACGTTCCATGAACGCCTTCCAGACCCTTGACGTGAACTGGGGACCCCGATCAGACACTATATCCTCAGGCACCCCATAGTGCCGGAAAACATGTGTAAACAGGGCCTCTGCAGTTTGTAAGGCCGTAGGGAGACCGGGCAAAGGGAGAAGACGACAGGACTTAGAGAACCGATCCACAACGACCAGGATCGTGGTGTAACCCTGTGAAGGTGGAAGATCAGTCAAAAAATCCACTGACAGGTGCGACCACGGCCGTTGAGGAACGGGTAAAGGTAGAAGCTTACCTCTAGGCAGGTGTCTAGGAGCCTTGCACTGGGCGCACACCGAACAGGAGGAAACATAAATCCTCACGTCCTTAGCTAAAGTGGGCCACCAGTACCTCCCATCAAGACAGCGCATCGTCCGACCTATCCCAGGATGACCAGAGGAGGGTGATGTGTGAGCCCAATAAAGCAATCGGTCGCGGACAGCAGACGGAACGTACAGACGACCAGCTGGACACGCAGGAGGAGAGGGCTCTGCACGTGACGCCCGCTCAATGTCCGCGTCCAGCTCCCACACTACTGGCGCCACCAAACACGACTCTGGGAGTATGGGAGTGGGATCCATGGGCCGCTCCTCTGTGTCATACAGCCGAGACAATGCCTTGACGTTCTGGGAGCCTGGTCTGTAAGTAAGCGTAAACACAAAACGAGTGAAAAACATGGCCCACCTTGCCTGGCGAGGATTTAGTCTCTTCGCCTGCCGGATGTACTCCAGATTGCGGTGGTCAGTCCAGATGAGAAAAGGGTGATTAGACCCCTCAAGCCAATGCCTCCACACCTTCAAGGCTTTTACGACAGCTAACAGCTCTCGGTCCCCCACATCATAGTTTCGCTCCGCCGGGCTGAGCTTCTTCGAAAAGAAAGCACAGGGGCGAAGCTTCAGTGGCACACCCGAACGCTGAGAGAGCACTGCTCCTATCCCAGCTTCGGATGCGTCCACCTCTACTATGAATGGCAAAGAGGGATCCGGATGAGCCAACACAGGCGCCGAGGTAAACAGAGCCTTCAGTTGTCCAAAAGCCCTATTCGCCTCGGCCGACCACTGCAAGCGCACCGGTCCCCCCTTTAGCAGTGAGGTCAGGTTGCAGCTCCCATTACCAAAACCCTGGATAAATCTCCGGTAGTAATTGGCAAACCCTAAAAAACGCTGCACCTCCTTTACCGTGGTTGGAGTCGGCCAATTACGCACGGCTGTAATGCGGTCGCTCTCCATTTCCACTCCTGAAGTGGAAATCTGATGCCCTAGGAAGGAGATGGATTGTTGGAAGAACAAGCATTTCTCAGCCTTGACATATAGATCATGCTCCAACATGCGACCAAGCACCCTGCGCACCAGGGACACATGCTCGGCGCGTGTAGCGGAGTATATCAAAATATAATCGATATACACCACTACACCCTGCCCGTGCAGGTCCCTGAAGATCTCATCTACAAATGATTGGAAGACTGATGGAGCATTCATCAACCCATATGGCATGACCAGGTACTCATAATGACCTGAGGTGGTGCTAAATGCCGTCTTCCACTCATCACCCCTCCTAATACGCACCAGATTGTACGCACCCCTGAGATCCAATTTTGTGAAGAAGCGGGCCCCGCGCATTGACTCCATTACTGTATTGATCAAAGGTAGCGGGTAACTATATTTTACCGTGATTTTATTAAGATCTCGATAATCAATGCACGGGCGTAAACCGCCATCCTTCTTCTTCACAAAAAAGAAACTCGAAGAGGCGGGTGAAATGGATGGCTGAATGAACCCCTGACGCAGGGATTCAGAGATATATGTATCCATAGCTACTGTCTCCGCTTGCGACAGGGGATACACGTGACTCCTGGGATATGCAGCATCTACCAGGAGATCTATCGCACAATCCCCCTGTCGATGGGGTGGTAATTGAGTCGCCTTCTTTTTACAGAAGGCGAGTGCCAAATCGGCATATTCTGGGGGAATGCGCACGGTGGAGACCTGGTCTGGACTTTCCACCGTAGTAGCACCAACGGAAACCCCTACACACCTACCTGAGCACTCTCGCGACCACCCCGTGAGAGCCCTCTGTGGCCAAGAAACAGTGGGGTTATGATAAGTTAACCAGGGTAGGCTTAGCACCACAGAATACGCAGGGGAATCAATAAGGAAAAGGCTAATCTTCTCCTTGTGACCCTCCTGCGTTATCATAGACAAAGGTGCGGTGACCTCCCTGATAAACCCTGACCCTATTGGTCGACTATCTAAGGCATGAATAGGGAAAGGCATATCCACAGAAACAATAGGAATCCCTAAACTATGAGCTAAATTTTTATTAATGAAATTCCCAGCCGCGCCTGAATCTACTAGCGCCTTATACTGGGAATGCAGGGAAAAATCCGGAAAAGTGACAGAGACAAACATAAGTGCAGCAGAGGGCTCTGGATGAGTATGGTGCCTACTCACCTGGGGTGATGCCAGAGTGCCCTGCCTGCCTTCTCTATTCCCAGAGGAACCAACCCGGCACCGATCAGCAGTGTGATCTCTGCGATCATAGATGTTGCTCGAGCGGGTACCCCCTCCGGTCTCCCTGCGCACCATCCCTCCCAATTCCATAGGTTCGGGAGAGAGAGTGCGGGAGGATGGAACAACCAGACCCCGATCTAGACGTCCCCGAGTAGCCAGCATGTTGTCCAGCCTGATGGACATATCCACCAGCTGGTCGAAGTTGAGGGTGGTGTCTCTACAGGCCAGCTCCCGACGGACGTCCTCGCGTAGACTACAATGGTAGTGGTCGATCAGGGCCCTGTCGCTCCATCCAGCGCTGGCAGCCAAAGTCCTAAACTCTAAAGCGAACTCCTGAGCACTCCTCGTCCCCTGCCTCAGATGATAGAGGAGCTCACCCGCTGCTCTGCCTTCGGATGGGTGGTCGAATACCTTCCGGAAATGGCAGATGAACTCCTCAAAATGGTCCAACGCCGTATCCTCTCCACACACAGCGTTGGCCCACTCCAGGGCTTTCCCGGTGAGGCATGAGACGAGGGCGGAACTTTTCTCACGGTCTGATGGTACTGGAGAGACTGTGGCCAGATACAAGTTCAGTTTTAGGAGAAAACCCTGGCAGCTGGCAGTATCTCCATTGTATCCCGTGGTTAGGGATAAATGGATCCTGTTCTGTTCAGGAGGAGGAAAAGCGTTCAAAGGAATTCCAGGTGGTGGTGGTGGAGGTGCTGGAAAAGCTCCATGTCTCTCCCAGCGGTCCATATTCTGGACAATGCGATCCATGGCAGCGCTCAGACTGTCAATCTCCTCCGCTTGTTCCATGACGCGTTCCTCTACCTCCATTAGCGAAATGCCTCCTCCTGCTGACTTCATTTTTAGGGTCAGAGATTCTGTCATCGTCGTGTGTATAGGTGGCGGGGAAGTCAAGCGCAGGAGAGTAAAACGAAGTGTAAATGGAGACTTTTAATAAATGTCCACATGACATGCTCCAAACACGAGAATATACATACATCAAATAAACATGGTACGAGGACCCGTCGCGCACCTATACACCAAGAATAAACACTTGACATAAAACAATCTCTGACAAACACATGAGGGGAAACAGAGGGTTAAATACACAACAGGTAATGAATGGGATTGACAACAGGTGTGTGGGAAGACAAGACAAAACCAATGGAAAATTGATCGATGATGGCTAGAAGGCCGGTGACGTCGACCGCCGAACACCGCCCGGACAAGGAGAGGCAACGACTTCGGCAGAAGTCGTGACACTGGACTACAGAAATAATCTTGTGGGGCAAGGCTATGACGGTGCATCCGTCATGAGCGCAAAGCATTCTGGTGTGTGCACGGATTAAAAACAGTGCAAGATTTTCATTTTATGTGCACTGTAATGCACATTGTTTGATTTTGGTTCTTGTCGATGCTGTAAAATCAGTGTCTGAGGCAGTTAACTTTTCTGCTCTCCTGCAAAAGCTTTATAACTTTGTATCTGGCTCGTACTTGAAAATAGTGGTGATAGATCAGTGGCGGCAAGGGGCCTTCTTTCTCAGATAGATTTACATTTCATAGGGCTTTTGGTTACCTTTTGTAAAGTGCTTGATGATGCCAAATGTCATTCTGACATGCTCCCATCAAGCTCTCTTGACCTAGCAAGGGCTGTGGATCTAGTAGGTGCCCTTACAGACACATTACAGGACTACAGAAGTGAGGGTTACTTTGGAGAACTATGGAAAAAGGTTGAAGAGATGGCAAAGCACTGCAAAATAAGTATACAAACAGTGTGTAAAATACAGCCTAAAACAAGCTTAAGATTTTACAACTCATTGATGATGAGCACTGTAGGACAGAAAAATAGTGACCAAAGTGATGGTAAAAGTTGAGCTCTCTTTTTATCAGGTGCTTGACAGTCTCACAGCTGAGCTGCAGTGATGTTTTTCAAAGAATAATTGCGAGATAATGCAAGGGGTCCAGTCTCTCAACCCAAAGAGTACAAAATTCTTGAATGAGGAGCTTCTGTTTGCCTTTGCTCAGACCTTTGAGTCATATTTAGAGGACCTCAAACATGAGGTTCATCAAACCAAGCGGCTTCTTGATAGGAGAAAGAAAAGTGGAAGGGACAGACCGTCTACTCTCCTTGACTTTGTTGTGTTTCTAGAACCTTATAAAGAGGTCTTCCATGGGCTATTTCGACTTTGTAAGATTTCTGTTGTTACACCAGTCAGCAGTGCTTCTTGCGAGAGAAGCTTCTCAGCATTAAAACTGATTAAAACCTACCTTAGGACAACAATGGTTGATGACAGGTTAAGTCACCTCGGAATTCTCAGTGTTGAGTCAAGGAGGGCATGCTCCCTCAACATGGATAAGTTTGTGAAACATTTAGCCAGTTCTCACCAGAACCGCAGAAATATGCTGTTTTAAATCTACCTAGGATAATTTTTCCCTCTGGTCATGATTAAAACCTGCACTCTGTACTAACTAGTACACTGACATTCTAAAATGATAAATCCAAAGGGTATCATGTCACAGATTTAATTTGGTCTTGATTAGCCCAATTCCAAAACTGTTATTTGCTATTAGTAAACATAATATATATGAGCATTAAATATGATACTGTAATTTTGCAATATTGATGGGCACCAAAATTATTTTAATTTTCAAGTCCGTTTCTGATGGATACCTGGTATGTCAAATTGCAGTGTTTTTCTTTTTTTCTTTTTGTAAATGAACTATGGAATTTATGTAACACACAAATGCTATCTTATCTCCTTGGTGCTTGAGCTTTATTTTCTGAAAATATTTTGATGTTCAACACTTATAGACCCAGATTATATATTCATGAAAACAGTGACCCAAGTCTCTCCAGTATGTGACTACAGTACTGTGTGTGTGTGTGTGTGTGTGTGTGTGTGTGAGAGAGAAAGAAAGAAAGAAAGAAATTGAGCTGCAGTTCTGAGGTAGAGACACTGACTATTCATAGTATGTTAAAGAATTCTAGTGAAGTAACCTTTTTAGACCACACTATCTGCCACATTGAAGAACTCTGGGTTAAGTCAATTATCACTTCTACCTCTAATCAGCAATCATTCATGCTCCTTAGATGCCAGGTTAGGGTTACACACTCATTTTCTGTCATGGTCTATGGACCCCCTGAAGTAGCCTTGGCCACCCCATGTATAAAACTCTAGTTCCACCACTGCTCCCAAATAGGCATAGGCCAACACACTTGGGATTTGAAACAATCCACAGCTATGAAAAAAAAGCTAATGATCCCTGGTGAATTGTTTTGAAGGATTTTATTTAGACAGGAGTAATTATATAATTTTGGCGAAACATCAATTTACTTTAGGGGAGTCCAGCATTCTAACAGTGCACTGTGCACCCGCTAACTTTCCTATCCAATTCGCAAGAGGCTGAAACCATAGATCTGTATATAATGACGAGATACTCATGTCTCCTCCCTAATAATGGGATTCTTTGTCCAAAAAGCGGGAAGGCTGGCGACAATTTTAGGTCTGCATATTATGCCCATAGAGACGCATTGGGATTATTCTGGACAGTTTGGCGAAAGTGAGCCCTCTCGCTTGCTTCTTCCTCACTTCTGAAACTATTGCATGTCACCTGAGAAAGCATCTTCATGAGCAAAACAGCTACAACAGCCTTCACTCTTCTGGGAAGACTTTCCACTAGATTTTGGAACATTGCTGCGGGGAAATGCTTCTATTCAGCCACAAGAGCATTAGTGAGGTTGGGCACTGATGTTGAGCAATTAGGCCTGGCTCGCAGTCGACGTTCCAATTCATCCCAAAGGTGTTCGACGGGGTTGAGGTCAGGACTCTGTGCAGGCCAGTCAAGTTCTTCCACACCGATCTCGACAAACCATTTCTGTATTGATCTCACTTTGTGCACAGGGGCATTGTCATGCTGAAACAGAAAAGGGCCTTCCCCAAACTCTTGTCACAAAGTTGGAAGCACAGAATCATCTAGAATGTCATTGTATGCTGTAGCGTTAAGATTTATCCTCACTGGAACTAGGGGCCTAGCCCAAACCATGAAAAATAGCCCCAGACCATTATTCCTCCTCCACCAAACTTTACATTTGGCACTATGAGTTGGGGCAGGTAGCGTTCTCCTGGCATCCACCAGACCCAGATTCGACGTCGGACTGCCAGATGGTGAAGAGTGATTCATCACTCCAGAGAACCTTTACACCACTCCAGCCGACGCTTGGCATTGCGAATGGTGATCTTAGGCTTGTGTGCGGCTGTTTGGCCATGGAAACCTATTTCATGAAGCTCCCGACGAACAGTTCTTGTGCTGATGTTGCTTCTAGAGGCAGTTTGGAACTCGGTAGTAAGTGTTGCAACTGAGTACAGACAATTATTAAGCACTACGTGCTTCAGCACTCAGCGGTCCCGTTCTGTGAGCTTGTGTGACCTACCACTTTGCGGCTCAGCCGTTGTTGCTCCTAGACGTTTCCACTTTACAGGCCTTACAGTTGACTGGGGCAGCTCTAGCAGGGCAGAAATTTAACAAACTGACTTGTTGGAAGGGTGGCATCCCATGACGGTGCCACGTTGAAAGTCACTGAGCTCTTCAGTACAGGTCATTCTACTATCAATGTTTGTCTAAGGAGATTGCATGGTTCTGCTCAATTTTATACACCTGTCGGCAATGGATGTGGCTGAAATAGCCAAATCCATTAATTTGAATGGGTGTCCATATACTTTAGTATATATTGTGTATGTACATGAAGGCAGGGTAAAGTAACTAGGCTTCTTGGTCAAATAGCCCTTACACAGCCTGGAGGTGTGTTGGGTCATTGTCCTATTGAAAAACAAATGATAGTCCAACTAAGCCCAAACCAGATGGCGTATCGCTGCTGAATGCTGTGGTAGCCATGATGGTTAAGTGTGCCTTGAATTCTAAATAAATCACAGATAGTGTCACCAGCAAAGCACCCCCACACTGTAACACCTCCTCCTCATGCTTTACGGTGGGAAATACACATCCCGAGATCATCCGTTCACCCACTCTGCGTCTCACAAAGACACAGCGGTTGGAACCAAAAATCTCCAATTTGGACTCCAGACCAAAGGACAAATTTTCACCGGTCTATTGTCCATTGCTCGTGTTTCTTGGCCCAAGCAAGTCTCTTTTTCTTATTTGGGTCCTTTAGTAGTGGTTTGTTTGCAGCAATTCAACCATGAATGCTTGATTCATGCAGTCTCCTCTGAACAGTTGATGTTGAGACGTGTCTGTTACTTGAACTCTGTGAAGCATTTATTTGAGCTGCAAATTCTTAGGCTGGTAACTCTAATGAACCTATCCTCTGCATCAGAGGTAACTCTGGGTCTTCCATTCCTGTGGCGGTCCTCATGAGAGCCAGTTTTATCGTAGCGCTTGATGGTTTTTGCAACTGCATTTGAAGAAACTTTAAAAGTTCTTGAAATTTTCCATTTTGACTGACCTTCATGTCTTAAAGTAATGATGGACTGTCGTTTCTCTTTGCTTATTTGAGCTGTTCTTTCCATAATATGGACTTGGTCTTTTACCAAATAGCGCTATCTTCTGTATACCCACCCACCTTGTCACAACACGTCTGATTGGCTCAAATGCATTAAAAAGGAAAGATATTCCACAAATTAATTTTTAAGAACTCCCATTCGTATAATCTGCTTAGCATAGCATAGAGCAGGGGTACTCAACTCTTTACTCTACAAGTTCCAGAGCCTGCTGGTTTTCTGTTTTACCTGATAATGAATTGCATACACCTTGTGTCCCAGGTCTAAATCAGTCCCGTATTAGAGGGGAACAATTAAACAATGCAGCGGAACTGGTTTCGAGGTCCAGAGTTGAGTTTGAGGGGCATAAAGGCTCGATTGACCTCTTTACTGTATCTATCTTTGAACGACAACAAATACTAAGTTGAAGAATCCCTACTGTTGACCAATGACCGAGGAAGGGGACTGGACTTCGGCTCCGAATTTCGGCTTGCCTCAAGAAAAAAATATGTGTGCACGAACGTCTGACTTTTTTCCCTTCTGAAGACCAAGACATCACAAAATGTCATCATAATATACAGTGGGGCAAAAAAGTATTTAGTCAGCCACCAATTGTGCAAGTTCTCCCACTTAAAAAGATGAGAGAGGCCTGTAATTTTCATCATAGGTACACTTCAACTATGACAGACAAAATGAGGGGGAAAAATCCAGAAAATCACATTGTAGGATTTTTAATGAATTTATTTGCAAATTATGGTGGACAATAAGTAGGTCATTCACTAGGTCACTTCAGTGATTTTTGCAATTTGTTCCAGTCATTGGCAGCAGAGAACTGGAAGGAAAAGCAGCCAAAGAGGAATTGGCTTTGGGGATGACCAGTGAAATATACCTGCTGGAGCATGTGCTACAGGTGGGTGTTGCTATGGTGACCAGTGAGCTGAGATACCTAGCAAAGATTTATAGATGACCTGGAGCCAGTGGGTATGACGACGAATATGTAGCGAGGACCAGCCAACGAGAGCATACAGGTCGCAATGGTGGGTAGTATATGGGGCTTTGGTGACAAAACGGATGGCAATGTGATAGACAGCATCCTATTTGCTGAGTAGGGTGATGGAGGCTATTTTGTAAATGACATCGCCAAAGTCAAGGATCGGGAGGATAGTCAGTTTTACGAGGGTATGTTTGGCAGCATGAGTGAAGGAGGCTTTGTTGCGAAATAGGAAGCCGATTCTAGATTTAATTTTGCATTGGGGAGACTTAATATGAGTCTGGATGGAGAGTTTACAGTCTAGCCAGACACCTACAGTTGAAGTCGGAAGTTTACATACACTTAGGTTGGAGTCATTAAAACTTGTTTTTCAACCACTCCCCAAATATCTTGTTACCTAACTATAGTTTTGGCAAGTCGGTTAGGACATCTACTTTGTGCATGACACAAGTTATTTTTCTGTAATTGTTTACAGACAGATTATTTCACTTATATTTTACTGTATCACAGTTCCAGTGGGTCAGAAGTTTACATACACTAAGTTGACTGTGCCTTCAAACAGCTTGGAAAATTCCAGAAAATTATGTCATGGCATTAAAGCTTCTGATAGGCTAATTGACATCATCTGAGTCAATTGAATGTGTACCTGTGGATGTATTTCAAGGCCTACCTTCAAACTCAATTGTAGACCTCCACAAGTCTGGTTCATCCTTGGGAGCAATTTCCAAACGCCTGAAGGTACCACGTTCATCTGTACAAACAATAGTACGCAGGTATAAACATCATGAGACCGTGCAGCAGTCATACCGCTCAGGAAGGAGACGCGTTCTGTCTCCTAGAGATGAACGTACTTTGGTGCGAAAAGTGCAAATCAATCCCAGAACAACAGCAAAGAACCTTGTGAAGATGCTGGAGGAAACAGGTACAAAAGTATCTATATCCACAGTAAAAGGAGTCCTATATCGACATAACCTGAAAGGCCGCTCAGCAAGGAAGAAGCCACTGCTCCAAAACCGCCATAAAAAAGACATACCACGGTTTGCAACTGCACATGGGGACAAAGATCTGTACTTTTTGGAGAAATGTCCACAGGTCCAATGAAACAGTGGCCAGCCCTGACCTCAATCCCATAGAAAATTTGTGGCAGAACGAAAAAAGTGTGAGCGAGCAAGGAGGCCTACAAACCTGACTGAGTTACACCAGCTCTGTCAGGAGGAATGGGCCAAAATCTACCCAACTTATTGTGGGAAGCTTGTGGAAGGCTACCCGAAACGTTTGACCCAAGTTAAACAATTTAAAGGCAATGCTACCAAATGCTAATTGAGTGCATGTAAACTTCTGACCCACTGGGAATGTGATGAAAATTTTTAAAGCTGAAATATTCATTCTCTCTACTATTATTCTGACATTTCACATTCTTAAAATAAAGTGGTGATCCAGCTGACCTAAAACAGGGAATTTTTACGAGGATTAAATGTCAGGAATTGTGCAAAACTGAATTTAAATGTATTTGGCTGAGGTGTATGTAAACTTTCGACTTCAACTGTAGGTATTTATAGTTGTCCACATATTCTAAGTCAGACCTGTCCAGAGTAGTGATGCTAGGCGGGCCGACGGGTGCGTGCACCGATCGGTTGAAGAATATGCATTTAGTTGTACTAGTGTTTAAGACCAGTTGGAGGTCACGGAAGGAGTGTTGTATGGTATTGAAGCTCGTTTGGAGGGTTGTTAACACCGTGTCAAAGGAAGGGCCAGATGTATACAGAATGGTGTCGTTTGCGTAGAGGTGGAGCAAAGAATCACCCGCAGCAAGAGCGACATCATTGATATATACAGAGAACAGAGTCGGCCCGACAATTGAACCCTGTGGCACCTCCATAGAGACTGCCAGAGGTCCGGACAACAGGCCCTCCGATTTGACACACTGAACTCTATCTGAGAATTAGTTAGTGAACCAGTCGAGGCAGTCATTAGAGAAACCAAGGCTGTTGACTCTGCTGATAAGAATACAGTGATTGACAGAGTCAATCTTTGGCCAGGTCGATGAAGACGTCTTCACAGTACTGTTTTTTATCGATGGTGGTTATGATATCGTTTAGGACCTGTAAGGTCTACTACACCTGTTGTTTTTGGGGCACGTGACTATTAACATTTGATTTGACTTGTAGTCAATTTTTGTTCTGATGTTATTCGCGGTCTTAACTGTTCTACTATTGGTCTGAGGCAGGCGTTAGATTACGAGCGTTTACAAGTGCAACCTTAATAACGATGGTTTTTGGAAACCGCTCAGATATTTAACGATGTTGCTACCAAGGTTCTAACGATGAACTCAGCCTTAAGATGCTTTTGGGAAACCTGTCCCTGTCCTGCAATGTGATTCATTTACCAGCAGAAAAAAGCCCTGTCCTGCAATGTGATTCATTTACCAGCAGGAAAAAGCCCTGTCCTGCAATGTGATTAATTTACCAGCAGGAAAAAGCATCATGAAGTTTCCAGGAGATATATTAGGCTATTACAGCTCATTCAACAGCTCATCCCACAGCCGTTTCAAATGATTGGACAATAGTTCAATATTCCTTGAATGTTCCTCTCTTATGTAGGACATTCCCATGAATGTCAGTAGTAGGCTACATACTTTCTTTTTAGTTTAGGACTGGCCCCATTGTGTTTGAGGTGTACTTCCTTCTCTACTTAGATGTTATTTGCCATGGGTCCATGTTCAGATATAACTGAACTGACATCCTATTAAATCATAGTCATAACATTGCCTCTGTCATATGTCTCTGTTCAGCTGTAAGTCTGAACTGTTCTAAAAACAGACAAGGTATAGCAGTGCTAATAGCACTGGTTCAAAGTCCCATGTAGAGGGCCCTATATATATCAAGAGTCTCAGAGTAGGAGTGCTGATTAAGGATCAGTTTTGACTTTTTAGATCACAATGAATGAGATTACATGGACAGTGGGACCTTATCCTAGATCAGAACTTTTAATCTGAGATGCATTATACATACAAACCCCAGGCCCTGTATTTGGATTTGGCCATAGTATCATTATTCATTCACCCTGCAGGATTGTTCTGATAAACCATCTTCCAAAAAAGCCTATAATGTGGACAATGAAGAATTGTTGGGAAATTCCCATCCTGTGTGAATGTGAGGGCAGTGTTGTATTTCGTCCAGAAGAGGGCGAGAATCCGCTTCAGGAATCACTGCTTCCCTTCCATTCCTGGGAAAAAAAGATGTGGTGTCTCCTTCCAGCCATTTTGAGATGGAGTAATAACACATCTGACTTGATTGGTGTAGAAGCTATCTGGGTGTATTGCTTACACTTCTTTGTGTTAGATTTAACACCATGTTATCAAAGATTACTTCAAAGGAGGGAGGGAGGAAGGAAGCATGTTATTCAAACATGACCTAGGTGTCCGCTACTACAGTTTATGAGTATATCACATTTGTTCTATTGTGATTTTCTTGCCTTTTGTAAGCTGAACACACTGTACTTATAACTATTCATCAAATAAAAATGAACATGGTCAGCAGACATCATAACCAGCTGTGACTTTATTCAAAAGCTTGGAAACATTACATTGCAATACGGAAGAAAAAGAATCCTGCAGATTATTTTTTTCCACAGACAATCCTCAGATGCCACCACTGTACAGAAGCCACTTGACAGTTGACATTTGATCTCCAACACTCAACAATACAAGAGGCTGCAAAGCACACTGGTAAACAGCTGTCAGTAGTATTTTAACACCAAGATAAATGTCTAAAGAACAATTGTGCTAACTGAGTCATAGTTCTAGATTAAAATTCCTATATAATCTAATTGAAAATTACATTTTCATCAACACTTGTAAAAGGCTAATTTCCATACAATGCATACACAGTATAACTTCCATTCTAACATGTTGTCAGTTATAATGAAAGGCTTGCTTTTGATAAAAAATGTACTCAGAAAACCAAAAAAACTAACAGGTTATCTTATTTTTTAGTTAATCCAAAAGCTGAGCTCTAGGCCTGCTCTAGGGTAGCTGTTGTCTCCTCAAATATCAAAAGAATCCGCATCAATAGTGCTAAATTATGTTTCTTGACGGTAACACTGAAACAATTTGATAAGATTGACAGGTTGACATTGTTTTTATCAAGTTGTAAGGTTATTCACAAATGTACTGAATTGAATGAAAACCACTTAGAAGTCATCTGAATTTAATCTATGGCATGATTATTATGGTAGTGTGGCCACCACTTTTCGGAACTGCATTGTATGTAACACTGTACAATTGTTTGGTGTACATTCCTTTTTATTGAAAAAATACTACTATAGCCAAGAGTAGAGAGGAAGAAGTGAAAGGCAGAATAAATATGATTTTTTTGTTGGGAGGAGTTACGTATCAGTCTGTCAGTACCTACATTACAGAGAATTCCATTGTAGATTTTTGGCTTATTAAACACATCTTGCAGATTAGCTTATTATGGCTTCAAATGACAAATATATGTCATTAAATTGAACACTGTGGTTTTCAGATTAATCCAGCTTCTGTATGAAAGATGACTCCCAACAGTCAATAGAGCTGTCTACACAAAGTCAGGTCAGGCTTTATTTATCCTAAGCCTCGGTTATTTCTGTATTAAATAATAAACTCAGACAGGTACAACAAGAAAATACATGAGCAACTCTGTTGCTTTATGAATCGTACATGTCTTAAATAAACACATTAAAGTTATACCCATATGTAAATAAATGTAAACTATTCACAAAACATACTGTATATTTGTACATGATGCCTGGACAAAGTCAATGCCTCTTCTGGCTGCTCAAAGCCTCAAAGATTTGTCTTCTTTATGGTACACATATTGACATCTTGATAACACATACTTCTAATCTAAAACTTCAGTAGCCCCTTATCCCATGAATTAAGATATCATTGTTTCAGAACCTGATATCACAGTACAAAAATATACTAAGCCTTCATGAATTCACCATCAGTACTATCTACAGTTTGATCATCATTAAGTCTATGATCAGCAGTAGACTTACGACAGTCTTGGATAGGTCAAACACATTTTGAGTCCATCCACTCTCTTCATCACTTTTAAAAATCAGTTTGGCACTTAGGCACTAGAACATTATACTAGCACACCTCATAAACATAAAACAATGAAGTAATGAACCGTTTAGCTATTTGTGTAATTTATTACATCCTGTGGAAGGTCCACCACCTTGTGAGAAAGTTTCCTCTGAAACAGATGAGTTGCACAATATCGCTGTGGCATGATGTTGACCAGCTAAACAGCTTCTGCAGATGTCTCAGTGGAGACAGACATAGTCACTTTGGCTATTTTCACAGTGGTCTTCACACAGCTCTCTGCAGCCCTGTTGGCAGCGATGTGCCTGCTCTGGCAGTCAGACTCCAGGCTATTGTCCAGCTGCTGGGCACTGCCCCGGCACGCCTGGCATGAGCTGAGGAAGGCGTGTCGCAGGTCCTTGCTCCTCAGGGCGTAAATGATTGGGTTGACTGTTGAGTTGAGCAGACAGAGCATGCTGGCGAATGCAAACACTGTCTTAATATCATCATCCATCTTCCAGAACAGGTCATAGACCATGATGGCCAGCACAGGGCCCCAGCAGATGACCAGCACCACCAGGATGAGGACCAGGGTCTTGGCGAGCCGGATATCCATGCGTGTCTGCTCAGGGCGCATGGTCTGCACCTTCGTTCCGTCTGCTGAGTACACCACCAGGCTCTTCTGGGAGGTGCGGCTCAGCATGCGCACAGCGTGGTGGTGGGCCTTCCACAGGATGTACATGTAAGCGTAGATGATGAAGAGGACCAGCACGCTGGTCACCCCGATCCAGAAGATCAGATACTTCTCATCGATTAGCGGGAAAAGGTCTGAGCAGACCGAGTTGAGCTGCTTGCAGTTCCAGCCCAGCAGAGGGAGCACTGCGAAGACAATGGAGATAGTCCACATCACGCAGAAGGCGATGACAGCCTTGGTCCGCGTGACGATGCGCCTGTAGGCCAGGGGTCTGTGGATGGAGATGTAGCGGTCTATAGCAGTGAGAAACAGGCTTCCCACAGAGGCTGTGAACGAAGCAATGACCCCACCTAACTTGAAGAGGAACACATTGGGGCTGTCCTTTCTGTGGAACACATGGAAGTCCAGGAAGCTGTAGACGAAGATGACGCTGCCAAGCAGGTCGGCTACAGCCAGGCTTCCTATGAAGTGGTAGGAGGGGCGGCAGCGCAGTGTGCGGGATTGGAGGATCACACACAGCACGATAAGGTTCTCAAGCACGGTGAAGGTTCCCAGAGTGAGGGACATCACCGTCACAGCCAACTGCTGGCTAGGGGTCAGGATCATGAAGCATTCCATGTCCACGAAGTTCTCCGCACACTGGATTCCGGTTCCCTCATCACCAAAGCCGCTACTGTTGCCAAACAGGTCTGTGGCATTGGTAGGGAAGAATGGAATGCCTTTTAGGATGAGTTCTTCATCTCCGGGCACCTTGTCTGGGAAAGAGTTACTGCGGAAAGCAGGTAAAGGCTTCTGGACGGACAATCCACCCTTAGTGAAGTCAGTGTTGATGGTGGCGTCATCATAGCTGGCATCATTGGAGCCAAGGTACAGCAGTCCAGAGGTTATAGTCCGGAAGGTGGTGTCTGCCACACCATCCAGCACAGACTTCATGACTGGGCCTGAGAGGTGAACACTGGGGTTTAAGATGATCTCTGATTAACCTATGAAATGATAAGAGAAATGTTTGTGTTTATGCCTTAACATTGAACAGGAGAAATTGGAAAGCACAGCAAGAATTGTGCTCTTTTATGACAGTTAAACTGTTAAAGAGCTGTCGTTTCAAAATGGCATTTAATCCTATATTCTTTTGCCAAAATTAAACTATAATTTAGATTGGGCTTTTTCTCACATGAGCAAAATCATCGAGGTGTTTTAATTACAAACTTCTAACTGGTAACTGCCAAAATAAAGGAAACATGAGTAAATGAGTGAAACAAAGTATACTGAAAGCAGGTGCTTCCACACAGGTGTAGTTCCTGAGCTAATTAAGCAATTAACATCCCATCATGCTTAGGGTCATGTATAAAAATGCCCAGTTGCCCATTATTTTAGTTACCATGACTAGAAGTGTGGGTGTGCGTGTCTCTATTACCAGATCTCAACCCAATGAACACTTATGGGAGATTCTGTGGCGACGCTTGAGACAGCTTTTTCCACCACCATGAACAAAACACCAAAAGATGGAATTTCTCATGGAAGAATTGTTGCATCCCTCCAATAGAGTTTGAGACACTAGAATCTATGCCAAGGCGCATTGAAGCTCTTCTGGCGGTTCGTGGCAGCCCAATGCCCTATTAAGACACTTTATGTTGGTGTTTCCTTTATTTTGGCAGTTACCTGTATATTTAATTCTATAAAATGTGAATTGTCTAATGATGATCAGCAGAGGCACAGTGGCACATGGACCCTCAGATTTGTCCTGTTTAAAAAATGTACAAATGTTCATATTTCTTACATAGAATTAAGCATAATGATTATGGCTCTATATGACAGGAAAACTGCTTCAGGAAATTCTCCAACTCCCGGACCACCTCCAGCCATCCGTACGTACTTGGTCCCCCTCAGATTTTTGGGGTGCATGAGGGGCAACGCTTTTTATTCAATTTTTTTAGGTTAACAATTAGGAATGGTCAAAGGGAGTTCACTGTTACTTAGCTGTTGCCCTGCATGTCACACAGAGAGAACAATTCCATTCATATCAGATAACTCATGTGCAAGAAGAGACAGTCTATTTTGTTCACGTTTGGCCAAGCTAACTCTGTCGGAGATCACTAAATGCAGCTCCTGTTATACATTCCCTTTACATTCCCTTTACTGTCATTCTCATGTTTAGCAGTAGCCACAGGATGGTGCACAGGTGCAATCATACCGAAGCTAATGGGGTGTTATACTGTTATCTAAAAGTGAATAAACATTTATTTATCTTAAGGTTAGGAGTTAGGTTAAAAGGTTAAGGATATGGGAAGGGTTAGCTAACATGCTAAGTAGTTGCAAAGTAGCTAAAAAGTAGTAAGTAGTAGAAAAGTTGCTGAAATGTTAGTTGTTCATGATGACGCGCAACCTTCAAGTTACTAGACGTTCGTGTTATAGGACACCCATCCACCCTGACCAACCACACTCCTTTCGTTTTGGAATTAAGTAACCTTCTGTCTTATGTAAACATACCAAATGTAACCTTTCATACTAATTTGAGGTTCTCGGGTTTTACTTTCACTATGTTACGTCTATTCTATGAGACCAGCATGTATTATTTGTTCATTAGGTTTCGCCTTTATTTTTTACATGAATTAACGTGTTATTTTTCTTCAATTATAGATGTACAATTCGATGCCATTGCTATAGCCTAAAATAGCCTCTCGTTTTTGTACGGTGAAATGAATGAAAAACTCGCTTTGAGTGCCGGCACCGTTTATATGTAGGTGCAGGAACTCTGAAATACTTTTGAGCTAATATTCTAAAATGTGCATGAACTCAAGCAATAGAACATTTGAAGTGCCACAGTCCTCAGCTCCAGTGGGCTCCTGCCGCAGTCAGGCACTGATTAGGACACAAAGAGTTTATAATAACCTAATAAAAAGTCTTTACCTTCACATTGCTCGCACAGGTCCCTCCACCCAAACTGTATCCAACCATTAATCCAACCTTGACTCGCAATACCTGACAAAAGAACTATACATGTAATCATTAAAACAAGGAACGGTAAAAACATTTACAATTATATAGAAAATATATTTGTCTAACTATCTAGTTATTTATTGGTTTATAAGGTTTATTGATGGGCGCTCAGAATGGCATCTGCTCTTTCATGTGCGCCTCCCGCAGTGGACCTAAGTTGCGGCTGCTGCGATGTCTGAAGTCTCTCTCCGTGTGTGCATATTTATGAAGCATCATTTTCGAAAGCCACATCACGTGCTGCGAAACGCGCTCTCCATAGATTTATACAGCCAACCCCAAAGCAGCCTTCAAGTGTAAGAACAAGGGAACATGCATACACAATAAACGAATTTTGCACTTGGACAAAACGATAGCTGCACATACAGGTACTTTAACAGGTTCACATACGGATAGGCTTGTATAAGGCAATATGTCAATTTCTCATGATTTCAATGTCGTTGATGTGTTATAATGAAACATTACATTCTATAATATTCTTTAAATTTAACTTGCTTGAACTCATTGTTCATTAGGCTACTTATCTATATTTTTTCAATTAAAATATTGCTTTAAACTAGCTCATTTGAATCCCACCAGTGAGTGATCTGTTAGGTGTTTTCCTGTCAGTGGCACACACTGAATGTAAATTATGTGACATATGCAGAGTGGGGCAAGGAAGAGCAGCCTAGACATCTTCTGGATTAATTATTTTGATGAATCACCTCAGAAGTACCATGTATTGTATAGTCCTCAACAGCACAGTATGTTATGTCAAATTATCAGTTTGTATCATCAGCCTGTGTTTTTCTTTAGGCATCTGTTTCTTTCCAGACTGCTACATGTATGTTTTTCCCCTCACTGTAATGTTATTGATTAAGGATTATATAGGCCAGAGAAGATGAAAGGACAATGCCTTTGGGATAGCTCATTGTCAGTCTTATGATCAATTACTGTAGATATTGACCTCAAAGGGCAGATATCTAAGAGGGCCCACTGGGCACAAACTGGTTGAATCAACCTTGTTTAAACATAATTTGTCAACGTATTGTGATGTGAAATCTACATGGAAAATACATTGGATTAGAATGTTAACCAAGTTTCAACATAGACAAACCTTGTCTAAAATATGTTGAGTTTTTACATTTAAAACAAGGTCAGATCTTCAACGTTATATCCAAAATCAGAAAAAAAACGATAGGCTATGTAGTACCTCCTACTGGAAAATGTATCTATGTACAGCTACACTTTGGCGTCCCATTCAGGGTTTTAACCAATCCCAGCCCTGCTTAGCTATGATATTTGTCCAAGTTAAAGAATAGGACTAAATCTCCCAAAAATGTAAATGCACTTTAAATAAAGTTTTGATTTGATTTTGTCCTACTTTTTTTGGTTGAGATGGAGATGTGAATCCAACATGTCAACTATTAATTTGAGGACAAACTGAAATTAAAGGCAGACTAAGTCAGTGGTACAGATGGAACTATCCAAGCAGAAGATACATCTCCTTCAAATGTTGATATTTGGTTGCATTGTCCACCAAACACAATTCAATATCACTTTTTAATACAGTAAATAGCTTACAGTTAAGGCTAACTAATGTAACATTCAACCTTAAAATGAGTAACACATCCTTGGCCACATTCTGAGGTTAATGTAACTATAAATTTCTTCTTATGTGATCATATAACTAAAGTGCAAAGTTCAAGATAGCAAGGTCGTCACAGTTCTGTGGAGATTGTCAATTTCCATTGGAATTTGTTTGTGCTTTTAGATGGTTGAACGCATAGGGATTACAGATGGGAAATTCAACTAACTTTTAGCTGTCTTATTGAGTGGGTGAATATAGGTTGTAATCTCATTGATCATCCAAATATGACCCATTATCCTAGTTGAAATGACGAGGTGTGCCAGCGAGGGGGGAGGAGTCTGTCTATATACAGGGAACCACGCTACACTTGAGGTGCATGGGCATATTGATAACCAGTATATGTACCTTGTTTCTATTACCCAGAGTGGGTATTGTAAAACAGAAGCAGACACTTTATTAGACTGAGAAGGATAGGATTGTATTGGTTATTTATTCCTTCAGGTAACACCCCCCGCCTCCACCCAATTGTAAATTACATTTTCAGTGAGAATTTTTTTAACTGCAACGAATTATAATGCCGACCCTCTGAATGACATTATGTATGCCATTGGCAAAACTGTAGAACAGGCATTGTTAAAGCTGCAATCTGACTTTGCTGCCTTACAAAAAGCCCTGGTTGGTTTAAAACTTGTACTTAATGCTGGCAAGACTAAATGTATGTTGTTCTCTAACTCTCTCAAAACATTTTCTTTGTAAAATGTGTTGTCCTCAGGGCACTGAAAATGATTATGCCAAGTTCGTGATTACAAGCAAATATCTGAAATTAATTTATAAAAAGTATTGTGAAAAACATAGCATAATTACACAATCATTAATTTGTTAGGCTGGATATCAGAATTAATCTTTGGCACATCGTGTCCTTTGGGAAAGAGAATTTGAGATCCTTTAAGGTTTTCTGTGAGGTTCAGTCTTATTATTGTAGCAGTCTGGTCCCATGATGTCCTTCAGGGTCCACACTCTGCACATCTCTGTTGTCCTGCAAAAGTGGAGGGATTTCCATTGATAGGGGCCATTTTCACCGAGGCCAGTTCCATTGTTAATAAATGAGGCCATTTGGTAGCAGTCTGTCAATTTGAAAGCGAGGGGAGAAGTGGGAGAAGGATCCTTCTCAGCTGGGAGTGTTCTCCCAAGAAGAGGTGTATCCTTCAGTGTTGATTGTAGGGGGGGTGAAGAATACAAAAATTGTAGTTAATTTAGGTACCAATAGTTGTGCGTAGAACGTAGAGAGGGTTTAAATATCTTAGCCCCTCCCCCCCATTGGTGCTTTTGGGCAAAAAAGAGTAGCAGTGAAAAACCACAGATGACAGGTTAGCCTTTTTCTAGTTCCACTTTCTACAACACTGTCATGAAAGTGTTCATGAAACTAGAACGCTTATGGCATTTTTGATTAAACAAAGTCAATCATGTTTTGAATTCAGTGTCATCAAAGTTTGAGTTGACCCCTGGAGGCCAACACTTTCTATCTGTGTCTGTAATAAAAACATAAACAGCAGTAAACGAACAAATGAGAAATAAGAAACCAAGTGCTCATCAGGGTCTATACTTTTTATTTCAGACTGTCACCAATGGCCTAGCCTATTAAAACATCCTTTAGAGCTGTGTTGACTGTGAAGAGTATTATCCACGTCTCGCTCTCTCGCTCTCTCGCTCTCTCGCTCTCTCGCTCTCTCGCTCTCTCGCTCTCTCGCTCTCTCGCTCTCTCGCTCTCTCGCTCTCTCGCTCTCTCGCTCTCTCGCTCTCTCGCTCTCTCGCTCTCTCGCTCTCTCGCTCTCTCGCTCTCTCGCTCTCTCGCTCTCTCGCTCTCTCGCTCTCTCGCTCTCTCGCTCTCTCGCTCTCTCGCTCTCTCGCTCTCTCGCTCTCTCGCTCTCTCGCTCTCTCGCTCTCTCGCTCTCTCGCTCTCTCGCTCTCTCGCTCTCTCGCTCTCTCGCTCTCTCGCTCTCTCGCTCTCTCGCTCTCTCGCTCTCTCGCTCTCTCGCTCTCTCGCTCTCTCGCTCTCTCGCTCTCTCGCTCTCTCGCTCTCTCGCTCTCTCGCTCTCTCGCTCTCTCGCTCTCTCGCTCTCTCGCTCTCTCGCTCTGCTGAAATAGCATCTAGGTTGTCACGCTCTGACAAGGCTGGCTATGGATTCAGTGGGAACTTAGACACAATGTCCAATTCTGTTTTTGTTCTATTTTTCATCTCTCTCCAACCGACCTTTCAATATATACTTCCCCGGCGGCTGGCTTGTGATGCAGAATATATTTTCTGTATTTATTTAACTTTTATTTAGCCAGGAGAGCCCATTGAGACCAGGGTCTCATTTTCATTATTACTACTGTATGTCAATTTTGGTATCCACGGAACCACAAAGAAATGACATAAACATTAAAATGGGTATTGTGACTGCACCAAGAAGGTACAGACACTTATGGAGATAATTTGTTATGAACAGAAGCTAACTCAGCCACACCTTCTTTCACACTTGGACTCAAATGGGAAGGACTGATCTGAAGCTCTGCCAATCAGAGGTCAAGTAGACTGAGAGTCAAACCCCTCATTGAAACTATAAAATACTGTGAATGAATGACAAGAGAGGTGCCTTGATTTAACCACGTTCTCCCCCTTGATCCTTGCCTTCCTTACCTCTTCCTCTCACCAAGAGTATATATGGACAGAAAAGAGCAGAAGCTCTGAGTTGTCCAATCAGGCTCAGTTAGTCTTAGTCTATTCAATTGTTCAGAAATTATGCACTTCCCTAAGGGGACTCCTTTCTGAACGACATCTGTAGCGCACAAACCTTTGAGCTAAGCTCTTTCGAGTCCTCACTGTTTCATGAATTTATATCGTAGGAAGAACGTAGGAGGAACGCGCACCAGAGCCCCTGAGAAGATCCCAGACGTCAACACAGACCAATAAGTAAACAATCTGATTGTCTTACTTTCCTTGAATGCATTGGCATTAAGCTGTAGGCTTTATCTTACGATTCTGTGTATTGATTAATGAACTTCAATCTTTACGGACAAACTGATTGAATCAACGTTGTTTCAATGTAATTTGTCAACATATTGTGAAGTGGAATTTATGTGGAAAATACACAGGATTATGTCATCATGGTAAACAAATTTCAACACATACAAGCCTTGTATAAAATATTTTGAATTTGTACCTTTAAAACAAATGTCAGATCTTTAACGTTCTATCCACTATATATATATATATATATATATATATGTACATACATAAAAAAATAAGCTGGAAAGCACCTCCTACTGGATAATTTATTTATCTACAGCTACCCTTTGGTCTCCCATCAAGGGTTTTAACCAAGCCCAGGTCTGCTTAGCTATGATATTTGTCACAGACTATTACCAATGTGCTATCGTGATACTGATTGTTGAGAGAGCTCCACTTAAACTAGATAGATTCACTGTTGCAATCGAAGTCATTCCATAGGGTAGGTTTAACAGAGCAAATTAAATGTAACCATACTTTATCACTCATTTATCATCCATGATGTTACTTAGGCCTACAGTATATAGCATTTGGACAGTCATCAACAGCTATTGTGTAAATTCAACGCAGAATAAAAAAATATATATAGACAATACATACACCTAGATTTAGTCCTATTCTTTAACTTGGATTTTTGGTTGAGCTGGAGTTGTGAATTCAACATATCAATTATTAATTTGTAGAAAAACTGGAATTAAGCCAGACTAAGTTGTCATGGCCGTCAAAAGGAGGAGACCAAGGCGCAGCATGGTATGCGTACGTTCTAATTTATTACAAGAATGAACACTAAACAAAACTAACAAAATAACAAACCGTGACGCTATACAAATGGCTACCTAAATATGATCCCCAATCAGAGACAACGATAAACAGCTGCCTCTGATTGGGAACCATAGCAGGCCACCATAAACCTACACATCACCTAGACCTACATAACCTAGACTTACAAAACCCCTAGACAATACAAAACTAGCATACCCACCCTAGTCACACCCTGACCTAACCAAAATAATAAAGAAAACATAGATAACTAAGGTCAGGGCGTGACATAAGTCCGTGGCACAGATGGAACTATCTAAGCAGAACATTCATTTGGTTGCATTGACAACTAAACACAATTCATTATCACTTTTGAAATACAATAAAAACCTTAAAATGAGTAACACATCCATGGCCACATTTTTTGGTTACTCTAACTATAAAAGTCTTATTACGTAATCATATAAAGCGTGCATGTTCAAGATAGCATGCATAGGTTGTTGCTGGTCTGTGTGTCACGTTCCTGACCGGTTTTCTATTATTTTGTATGTGTTTGACGGTCAGGGCGTGAGTTTGGGTGGGTAGTCTATGTTGTGTGTTTCTATGTTTGTTAAGGGTGACCTGATATGGCTCTCAATTAGAGGCAGGTGGTTTTCATTTCCTCTGATTGAGAGCCATATTAAGGTAGGTGTTTTCACACTGTTTGTTTGTGGGTGGTTGTCTCCTGTGTCTGTGTCAATGTAAGTTGCGCCACACTGGACTGTGTTCGGTTTGTTTGTTCGGTTTGTTTGTTCGGTTTGTTTGTTCGGTTTGTTTGTTCGGTTTGTTTGTTCGGTTTGTTTGTTCGTTCGGTTTGTTCGGTTTGTTTGTTCGTTCGGTTTGTTTGTTCTTTTGTTCGGTTTATGTAGTCAGTTTTCCTGTTTCATGCGTTCTTCGTGTCATGTAAGTTCTTATGTTCAGGTGCGTCTACGTCGTTTGTTGTTTTGTAGTTTGTTAAAGTGTTTTCGTGTTTTTTCGTCTTTAATTTAATAAATCATGTCATATCAAAAAGCTGCATTTTGGTTCAATCCCTGCTCCTCCTCTTCGGATGAGGAGGAGGAACGCTGTTACACTGTGGAGAAAATTACAATTGCTGTAATCTGCGCAGAATCTCGAACAGCATTGATCACTTGCACCATGTACTTTTAATGTAATCTCAACTCACTGTAATCCAGGTCATTTGGTTATGCTATTAGATATAGCAAGGGATAACACATCAATTTGTTGTTTAAGTCAGCAAAATATCGAACATGGGCTGGTCCCCCCCACATACACTTAAAATTAATGCTAAATAATGTTTACGACCACAAATAACAATAACTGCAACGAACCTGTGTATGAATGTAGATATCGACATCAGCATGCTTTTGTGCCACAGTCGATGACACACAGGGTGGTTAATGGGCCAGAAGGTTGAGGGTTCACCGCCACCACAGACGAGCTCCTTCTCCCTGCCTGTTTCATTTACACTGCGATCAGAGTTAGCTGCAGACAATGATCAGCTAGGGGGAAATCAGATGTTCTACATTTTGATGGTACATTTATAATTATATAAAATATATGTAACAAATGTTCCACCAACAGGTTTCTGTGCCAAAGCACCACACAACCAAGAAACAAAGTATACCGACATCAGGCGCTTCAATATCACGGTTTGTTTTTTCAACACCACAATAGACTGTCAATCTTGAGAATCAGAAAATACATCCCTCCCTACCTCGTAGGCCTACCCAGTATCGAAGGCTTGGCTTGACAACTTTTGTGTTTTGTAACAGTCTCTTTCCATTCATTAGATGGCCGCTGCACGGGTTGATTGATTGATTTCATTTGTTTGTAAAAATAATAATACATATGTATTTTTTACATAAATACATTTACAATTACAGAGATGCAGACAAAAAAAGGTTCTACTGTTCACTCATTCAGATTCAATCAGATTAAAAACGTTGTGGCTGGTTATGTTTATGCCACATATAGAAGGTAATACATTTAAAAAGTTAAATGACAAATTTAGGCTATAATGAAGCAATAGGTTCTAGGTTCATGAGGAATAGTCGCTCAGATTGGAGAGGAGGCAGAACAGAGCGCTTATCCAGGATATTTATGTGATATTTAAAAAGTTGCTAAACCTTTATATTGAATGACTTAGGAATTAGTGTGTATTTTGACTGTATATAGTTCGATCATTTTGGTGACTACATTATGCCAATCAGATGGTGAACAGTGACACAAGCAAAATACATTGCCATCTGGGTCTCACATCGTGTCATACATTTTGTCCTGTTGGGTCTCAGATGAGCCCACAGTGTAACATAGAGCTTGGAATGAGATCCTCAAGGCCCTATCACCAGGGAATGAACGTTTTCATTTTCATTAGGATGCCTCTCAACTGCTCTTTTGAACTGGAAACTTCCTGTTGCGATCACAGTGATTAGGGTGTCATGCAGACTGAGAATCAATCATGTTTATTTGAAGGGACTGGCTCTTGAATAAAACGCATTTCCCATTGACATCTGTAGCCAGTGGTTCTCTGTCTCTGTCCTAAATGGCCCTCTGTTCCCTATATAGTGCACTACTTTGACCAGGGCCCATAGGGCCCTCTATATAGGTTACCGCTACAGTATATAGGTACTAGGGTGCCATTTGGGACGCAGTCATGGAAACCTGCTGCACTCCTCTCATAGTTCTCATAAGGAAAAACCGAAGCAACGGTATGTCTTCCAAATGATTTCACAAGGCAGGCCAACACTCAATCCCACCAAAACAGGCTGAAATTTCAGGCAGCCTTTTCAAACACAGGAAAATCACGTTTTTGGCTACACCGGGTCTTTAACTTCCAAATGTTTTCTGCAGAAATCTGAATATGTGAAAATGCTGAGAAAACCATAAAAGGAAACTATTTGTTGATCTGGTGTATCCATAAATAGCAGCAATACAACCATGGTCTGTTTCTGGTTATGCAGCCCCCCTTCCATGTTCAGTTCCTGACAAATTACTGTTTCTCCAATCCTGTGATTAATCAAACACCCCTTTCTCCTAGAACGTTGGTTCACAAACTTTTTATAGTCCAGTACCACTTCAAACATTCAACCTCCAGCTGCGTAACTCCTCTAGCACCAGGGTCAGTGCATTCTCAAATGTTGTTTTTTGCCATCATTGTAAGCCTGCCACACACACACTATACGATACATTTATTAAACATAAGAATGAGTGTGAGTTTTTGTCACAACCCGGCTCGTGGGAAGTGACAAAGATCTCTTATAGGACCAGGGCACAAATAATAATATAATTATAATTATTTATTTAACAATTTTACATTAAAAACCTTATTTGTTCATCGAAAATTGTGAATAACTCACCACAGGTTCATGAGAAGGGTGTGCTTTAAAGGATGCACATAACTCTGCAGTGTTGGGTTGTATTGGGGAGAGACTAGTCTTAAGTCATTCTCCACACAGTTTTAGCTTTCATGCTAGTGAGGGCCGAGAATCCACTCTCACATAGGTACGTGGTTGCAAAGGGCATCAGTGTCTTAACAGTGAGATTTGCCAAGGCAGGATACTCTGAGCACAGCAGTGGCTTCTGATTCAATTCAATTTTCACAGAACTGCTTGTTGCAATTTCGATGAGGCTCTCTTGTTCAGATATCAGTAAGTGGACTAGAGGCAGGGCATGAAAGGGATAATGAATCCAGTTCTTTGTGTCATCCGTTTCATGGAAAGTACCTGCGTAATTGCTCACCCAACTCACTTAGGTGCTTCGCTATATCACGTTTGACATTGTCCGTGAGGTGGAGTTCACTTGCACACAAAAAAATCATACAATGATGGAAAGACCTGTGTGTTGTCCTTGTTAATGCAGACAGAGAAGAGCTCCAACTTCTTAATCATAGCCTCAATTTTGTCCCGCACATTGAATATAGTTTCGGAGAGTCCCGTAATCCTAGATTCAGATCATTCAGGCGAGAAAAAACATCACCCAGATAGGCCATTTGTGTGAGAAACTCATTATCATGCAAGCGGTCAGACAAATGAAAATGATGGTCAGTAAAGAAAACTTGAAGCTCGTCTCTCAATTTAAAAAAACATGTCAATACTTTGCCCCTAGATAACCAGCGCACTTCTGTATGTTGTAAAAGCGTTTCATGGTCGCTGCCCATATCATTGCATGGTGCAGAAAATACACGAGAGTTCAGGGGCCTTGCTTTAATAAAGTTAACCATTTTCACTGTAGTGTCCTAAACGTCTTTCAAGCTGTCAGGCATTCCCTTGGCAGCAAGAGCCTTTTGGTGGATGCTGCACTGTACACAAGTGGCGTCAGGAGCGAATGCTTGCACGCGCGTGACCACACCAATATGTCTCCCTGTCATGGCTTTTAGGCCATCAGTACAAATACCAACACATCTTGACCACCAAAGTACATTTGATGTCACAAAGCTGTCCAGTACTTTAAAAATATCCTCTCCTGTTGTTCTGGTTTCGAGTGGTTTGCAGAAGAGGATTTCTTCCTTAATTGACCCCCCATAAACGTAACGGACATATACCAGGAGCTGTGCCAGGCCTTCCTCCTCTGTTGACTCATCCAACAGTAGTAACGTATAGAATTCACTGGCTTGTATGCGAAGCAGAAATGTAAAAAACAATTCTCCTGCTATGTCACTGATGCGCCGTGAAACAGTGTTGTTTGGCGAAGGCATTGTCTGTATAGTTTTATTGGCCTTTTTCCCCAGCATTGTCCCAGCCATATCCGTGGCAGCAGGAAGAATTAAGTCCTTCACAATAGTATGGGGCTTGCATGTCCTATTCACTCGGTAGCTCACCATATAAGATGCTACTAGCTCCTTCTAATTAATGGTATCTGTAGCTTTTATACATGTCTTACTACTCGAAAATCGTCTTAATTCTCTCTCAAAAAACTCCCGTGGCTTATTTTTCAAATTGGCATGTTTTGTTTCTAAATGTTTGCGTAAGAGTGAAGGTTTCATTGAGTTGTGAGATAGTACTTTTGCACAAAGTGGCTGAGGAAAGGCACTACTCCCAATATACAGTAAGTGAACCCCAAATCAATGTAGTTTTCATCATATTTGTGCCTCTTCGATGGTCCAACGTCCCTGTCTGTTGGTCGGTGCTTTCCCAGGTGAGGGAGGAGTAGCTCTTCAGCTGCATCAGATTCACAACTGTCAGTGTCCATGCTAGCTGGGCTAACAACAAATGTAGAATTACTGATGCTAGCACATCAGTACTACCAGTAGAGCTGGCATGTGTCTCCATGGACGCGGGCCTTACTAAATGGACTGTTGAAAATGTGAAGATGTAATTTTTTTTGTGAAAAAAATTATACTTTTTTGGGGGGGGGCGTACCCCCGACGGCATTGCGCGTTCACCTGAGGGAATACCTGCGTTACATAACTTGAGTATTTTCAAACAATTTTATAATGATGCAAGTAACCTGCAATATCTCCCATGTCACCTGCCAGTGCATTTCAGATGTATATGTTTGTGTCTGGAAGAATTTCATGGTACAGTGCCGATGACATATCATGTATCTTTTACTTGCATGCTGCAGCCTGCCTGCTTTTCTGACTTAATGTTTCGTAGTAGTCATTTATCAATGTGGGCACTCTCCTTAGCCCTCATTCCCTTTTTTGACAAGGTTGTGTTTTATGTTTCAAAATCTGGCAGCAAAGGACATCAATCGTTGAAAATGTATCATGTTTCAACTAGAAATATCCCACAGTCTGCATCTCAAATGGATTCTGAGCAAAACATTCAGGGTGGTGAAAGTGAAGTACTGGGAGCCTATACCTTGAAACCCGGAAAATAAGCAAATCAGCATTAGTTTATCCTGCCGTATCCTCTGTAAATGTATATGAAATGCAATAAAGTCATGGTTTCTCAGATGAGTGAGAACGTAATGTAAACGGATGCCACCGCCTTTCCAAACATCTTCACAAACGTCATTTGTACACCTTTTTTAATGAATCTTCAGTCAGAGTAACAAATGTGGTCATTTCAAGATTCCACGTTGCATTGACAAGTATACAGTATACAGTTGAAGTCGGAAGTTTACATACACCTTAGCAAAGTACATTTAAACTCAGTTTTTCACAATTCCTGACATTTACTCCTAGTAAAAATGCCTTGTCTTAGGTCCGTTAGGATCACCACTTTATTTAAGAATGTGAAATGTCAGAATAATATTAGAGAGAACGATTTATTTCAGCTTTTATTTCTTTCATCACATTCCCAGTGGGTCAGAAGATTACATACACTCAATTAGTATTTGGCAGCATTGCCTTTAAATTGTTTAACTTGGATAAAACATTGAGGTCAGGGCTTTATGATGGCCACTCCGAAACCTTGACTTTGTTGTCCTTAAGCCATTTTGTCACAACTTTGGAAGTATGCTTGGGGTCATTGTCCATTTGGAAGGCCCATTTACAACCAAGCTTTAACTTCCTGACTGATTTCTTGAGATGTTGCTTCAATATATCCACATAATTTTCCTCCTTCATGATGCCATCTATTTTGTGAAGTGCACCAGTCCCTCCTGCAGCAAAGCACCCCCACAGCATGATGCTGCCACCCCCGTGCTTCACGGTTGGGATGGTGTTCTTCGGCTTGCAAGCCTCCCCCTTTTTCCTCCAAACATAACGATGGTCATTATGGCCAAACAGTTCTATTTTTGTTTCATCAGACCAAATCAAATCAAATGTATTTATATAGCCCTTCATACATCAGCAGATATCTCAAAGTGCTGTACAGAAACCCAGCCTAAAACCCCAAACAGCAAGCAATGCAGGTGTAGAAGCACGGTGGCTAGGAAAAACTCCCGAGAAAGGCCAAAACCTAGGAAGAAACCTCGAGAGGAACCAGGCTATGAGGGGTGGCCAGTCCTCTTCTGGTTGTGCCGGGTGGAGATTATAACAGAACATGGCCAAGATGTTCAAATGTTCATAAATGACCAGCATGGTCAAATAATAATAATCACAGTAGTTAACGAGGGTGCAGCAAGTCAGCACCTCAGGAGTAAATGTCAGTTGGCTTTTTTAGCACGTCCGGTGAACAGGTCAGGGTTCCATAGCCGCAGGCAGAACAGTTGAAACTGGAGCAGCAGCAAGGCCAGGTGGACTGGGGACAGCAAGGAGTCATCATGCCAGGTAGTCCTGAAGCATGGTCCTAGGGCTCAGGTCCTCCGAGAGAGAGAAAGAAAGAGAGAGAGAAGGAGAGAATTAGAGAGAGCATACTTAAATTCACACAGGACACTGGATAAGACAGGAGAAGTCCTCCAGATATAACAAACTGACCCTAGCCCCCTGACACATTAACTACTGCAGCATAAATACTGGAGGCTGAGACAGGAGGGGTCAGGAGACACTGTGGCCCCATCCGTGATACCCCCGGACAGGGCCAAACAGGAAGGATATAACCCCACCCACTTTGCCAAAGCACAGCCCCCACACCACTAGACGGAAATTCTTCAACCACCAACTTACCATCCTGAGACAAGGCCGAGTATAGCCCACAAAGATCTCCGCCACGGCACAAACCAAGGGGGGGAGGGGCGCCAACCCAGACAGGAAGATCACGTCAGTGACTCAACCCACTCAAATGACACACCCCTCCTAGGGACGGCATGAAAGAGCACCAGTAAGCCCCTGTAGTAGGGTTAGAGGCAGAGAACCCCAGTGTAGAGAGGGGAACCGGCCAGGCAGAGACAGCAAGGGCGGTTCGTTGCTCCAGAGCCTTTCCGTTCATCTTCACACTCCTGGGCCAGACTACACTCAATCATATGACCTACTGAAGAGATGAGTCTTCAGTAAAGACTTAAATGTTGACACCGAGTCTGCGTCTCTCACATGGGTAGGCAGACCATTCCATAAAAATGGAGATCTATAGGAGAAAGCCCTGCCTCCAGCTGTTTGCTTAGAAATTCTAGGGACAATTAGGAGGCCTGCGTCTTGTGACCGTAGCGTACGTGTAGGTATGTACGGCAGGACCAACTCGGAAAGATAGGTAGGAGCAAGCCCATGTAACGCTTTGTAGGTTAACAGTAAAACCTTGAAATCAGCCCTTGCCTTAACAGGAAGCCAGTGAAGGGAAGCTAGCACTGGAGTAATGTGATCAAATGTTTTGGTTCTTGTCAGGATTCTAGCAGCTGTATTTAGCACTAACTGAAGTTCATTTAGTGCTTTATTCGGGTAGCCGGAAAGTAGAGCATTGCAGTAGTCTAACCTAGAAGTAACAAAAGCATGGATTAATTTTTCTGCATCATTTTTGGACACAAAATCTCTGATTTTTGCAATGTTACGTAGATGGAAAAAAGCTGTCCCTGAAACAGTCTTGATATGTTCGTCAAAAGAGAGATCAGGGTCCAGAGTAACGCCGAGGTCCTTCACAGTTTTATTTGAGATGACTTTACAACCATCAAGATTAATTGTCAGATTCAACAAAAGATCTCTTTGTTTCTTGGGACCTAGAACAAGCATCTCTGTTTTGTCCGAGTTTAAAAGTAGAACGTTTTCAGCCATCCACTTCCTTATGTCTGAAACACAGGCTTCTAGCGAGGGCAATTTTGGGGCTTCACCATGTTTCATTGAAATGTACAGCTCTGTGTCATCGGCATAGCAGTGAAAGTTAACATTATGTTTTCGAATGACATCCCCAAGAGGTAAAATATATAGTGAAAACAATAGTGGTCCTAAAACGGAACCTTGAGGAACACCGAAATTAACAGTTGATTTGTCAGAGGACAAACCATTCACAGAGACAAACGGATATATTTCCAACAGGTAAGATCTAAACTAGGCCAGAACTTGTCCGTGTAGACCAATTTGGGTTTCCAATCTCTCCAAAAGAATGTGGTGATCGATGGTATCAAAGGCAGCACTAAGGTCTAGTAGCACGAGGACAGATGTAGAGCCTCGGTCTGACACCATTAAAAGGTAATTTACCACCTTCACAAGTGCAGTCTCAGTGCTATGATGGGGTCTAAGAGGACCAGGACCAGAGGACATTTCTACAAAAAGTATGATCTTCGTCCCCATGTGCAGTTGCAAACCTTAGTCTGGCTTTTTTTATGGTGGTTTTGGAGCAGTGGCTTCTTCCTTGCTGAGCGGCCTTTCAGGTTTTTTCGATATAGGACTCGTTTTACTGTGGATATAGATACTTTTGTACCTGTTTCCTCCAGCATCTTCACAAGGTCCTTTGCTGTTGTTCTGGGATTTATTTGCACTTTTCGCACCAAAGTACGTTCATCTCTAGGAGACAGAACGCATCTCCTTCCTGAGCGGTATGACGGCTGTGTGGTCCCATGGTGTTATACTTGCGTACTATTGTTTGTACAGATTAATGTGGTAACTTCAGGCGTTTGGAAATTGCTCCCAAGGATGAACCAGACTTGTGGAGATCTACAATAATTTTTTGCTGAGGTCTTGGCTGATTTCTTTTGATTTTCCCATGATGTCAAACAAAGAGTCACTGAGTTTGAAGGTAGGCCTTGAAATACATCCACAGGTACACCTCCAATTGACTCAAATTATGTCAATTAGCCTACCAGAAGCTTCTAAAGCCATGACATCATTTTCTGGAATTTTCCAAGCTGTTTAAAGGCACAGTCAACTTAGTGTATGTGAACTTCTGACCCACTGGAATTGTGATACAGTGAATTATAAGTGAAATAATCTGTCTGTAAACAATTGTTGGAAAAATTACTTGTGTCATGCACAAAGTAGATGTCCTAACCGACTTGCCAAAACTATAGTTTGTTTTAACAAGAAATTTGTGGAGTGGTTGAAAACGAGTTTTAATGACTCCAAGCTACAGTAAGTGTATGTAAACTTCTGACATCAACTGTATATTTTAAACCAAAATTCAACACCACAAAAAGCCAAAATGAAGTTATATCAGTTGTTTACGCCAATGATCTGCTAATATAAAATTCAGCCATTAATGGTTAGATACAGGAAACCAACGAGTAAAAAGTGTCTTTACTTATACACGTGGATCAACTGATTAGTTTAAAATACAGTGTTGACAGTATAGGTATGTAGATTCATTGCATTCCTCAATCTATGTCCTTTCTTCTCATGCCAGGCATGTCCCACCAGAAGAAGAGAGTATTGCCTTTGCCATATGACTAACAGCAGCAGTGGAGGTGTGGAGATGTCCCAGGCAGACAGAGGTCTAGTCCCAAATGGCACCCTCTTCCCTATATAGTGCACAGTAATGGCACCCTATTCCCTATATAGTGCACTACTGTGTACTATAAAGGGAATAGAGTGCCATTTGGGATGGATCCAGAGAGTGAACCTGCCTGGGCGCCGTGCCTTAGATCTGAACTGAGGAGCTTATATGGACTCATGGCTATGTGAGCTCCCATCTGTCTCCTCAGCCACCACCAAGCAGGAGAGACACTAGTGACAGCCAGCCAGCACACCTTTTCCTTCCTCTCTCCACATGTCCACTACATACATTACGAGTGGAGGCTGCTGAGGGGAGGACGGCTCATCTAATGGCTGGAATGGAGTTAATGGAATGGCATCTAACCATGGGTTTGATGTATTTGATACTATTCCAGCTATTCTGCTCCAGACATTACCATGAGCCTGTCCTTCCCAATTAATGTGCCACCAACCTCCTGTGTACACTATATATATAAAAGTATGTGGACACCCCTTCAAATTAGTGAATTCAGCTATTTCAGCCACACCTGTTGCTGCGAGTTGTATAGAATCAAGCACACCACCATGCAATCTCCATAGACAAACATTGCCAGTAGAATGACTCATACTGAAGAGCTCAGTGACTTTCAACGTGGTACCGTCATAGGATGCCACCTTTCCAACAAGTCAGTTAGTCAAATTTCTGCCCTGCTAGAGCTCCCCTGGTCAACTGTAAGTGCTGTTATTTTGAAGTGGAAACGTCTAGGAGCAACAACGGCTCGGCCACGAAGTGGTATATTAATGCTCATGATTTTGGAATGAGATGTTCGACAAGCAGGTGTCCACATGCTTTTGGTCGTGTAGTGTATCTGTGTACACACCAACCACTTCACTCCACAGAGCTTACCCAACCAACTGCCTTGGAAATGTTGTTGGCATGACAACCACAGAGGATTAAAATGACTGGTTACATGACCCACACAAGGATGAAGCACATTAAAGAGCTGTATCTTTTTCACAGTGAAGTGCCGAAAACAAGAGAGCCGAAAACAAGACAACCTTATGTCAGAAATCTGAAATGCTTCCAAAATCCTCACTTTTAGGTCGAGAGCGTGATTGAGTTCCAAATGGCACCCTATTTCCTATGTAGTAAACTACTTTTGACCACTTATTAACAGTGCCGTAGATCAGAGGAGACTGAAGCACCAAGGCTCCTCCACCAAAGAACATTAACATCCACTGCATGAACTAGACCCAGCTCTGGTGTCATGGCAACACGATCAATACCGATGAGGTGTTGATGTTCTTCCATCACACACAATGATAGAGGGATTCTGGGAAGACTTGGGAGAGGAGCAGTGGTCCCAGCTAGACAGGGACAGGAGCGTTCCTCTTCCAGATTTTACACTTATTATGTTGTCTCAGAAATCCCAGACCAAGGGTGTATGCTGGAACGTTGTTAATGTGAGAGGCAACCTGTCTGCCTACGGTGACTACTCATCATGAGGAGCGTACAGCATAAAGGCTCAGACCCATGAGCTCTATGTGACAGGATTGATGGTGCAGAACAGATGAGACTCAGAAATCTATGATTGAAATAAAAATGTCATATACGGTAAATGTCACACGGCATATAAAGCCCCCTGTAGCAATCTTGAGGAAATGTCTGAATGGCAGTTTACACTGTCATAAAAGCTCTGTAAAAGACAGCTTTGATCAATATGAATAGTGGTATTTAGGATGCAGAAATGACAGCCTGTCACCATAGGTTTGTGGTCCGTATATTGTAAAAGAGTTTGATGTCCTGAGCTTCGCCATTCCCAGAGAAACAACTCGTCAGAGCGTATAATAAACATGAAGTAGAGGTCAGGATTGGTTCTTCAAACAGGAAGTAGAGGTCAAGGTTGGTTCCTCTGCTCTACGTGGTTTGAATGCTTTCATTGAAATTAGGTGTCTGGAAAAACAAATTGTGAATACTACTCTTTTACATTATTCTCAGACTGCATTCTCTTGTCCCTTTGCTGATCTTCTTTTAGCTCAAATCCCTAGGTGATAGCATTGTGTTCCCTTAGTCCTCAGAAAACCAACCCCCATTTTCCTTTCATTTTCCCAATCATTTGTTTTTTAGGGAGGTGTTGCTGCTCTCCCATGATAGCCCATGACCAGGGGACATTTATCAGTGCATGGCATTAAATATTAAACCAGCACGACCACAGGGTGCTCTTTGATGTGGCTAGGGACAATATAGCAGGGCATTTTAGGTCCAATTTCTTATTATAGCATAATGCCGTAACTCAGACCCACAGTGCAATGTGCTCAGAATTACACAAAAGCACAGTGCAATGGCTTTACAATGCCTCTTTCTCTCCAAATCCATTTATGTCCTGTGCACCCCAAGAACCTCCTCCCTTCCAATTCAAACACCCCCACACTCAAAGAGGACTGGAAATTCCCCATAGCCTTGAATCTCAATACTTGCTAATTACAAATATGTCAGAGTCAGAGGGCAATTTCCAACATCTCTATCTGCCTCTGCAATTTCAAAACATATGTTTCTTCACTCTCTCCCTCAGCATTTTATATCTCAGAGACTTACAGTATACTGTACAGATCACTGAGGGCATTACCTGTTCAATATTTATTTCACATGACAATCATTCCCTTTATGCATTGATTCAAAGTTGGATATTGTTCTAATTCTGCCCATGGTCTTTGAAATTCGTGTCGAGTTTGCAAAAGGCTTTGAAAACCATACCAGCTTTGAAAAAAAAGGAAAGAAAAACATTGTTGGACAAATGTAACTTGGTGTTGTCTCAAAGTGTGTGATCCTTGGGGATCAGATGAACCAACACGTCTCGCCACATGCAATGGCTGCTAACAGAAGAGAGGTAGGGGTCCTAGGCTCAGATTAATGGATCTCTGTAGTAACACTTAGCCGATACTCCCATGGACAGACGATCGTACAGAAAAAACAGATATCTAGTGTCTGACTGTGGGAGGGCTGAGCTCAGTGTAAACATCCCCCAAACCTTCTAAGACAGTGCTCCTATCGTCACCCCATGGGTGTGTTATTGGGTTACAGAGTAACGAGCCTCAGACAACCAGGTTTCACTCACCGAAGGTGGAAAGCCTGTGACAGAGACTGCAGAGTAACCTGAAACCTGGAGAAAATAGATGTCTTATGTAATATTCCCCAGAATGTCAAGGTGGGAATACTTGTACTTCACCTGCTGTTTTGCATGGAGGACATGGGGATTGGCTCACAGTGTAAGTAAGGTTTGTGTACAGAGTCGGCTGTCTCTGCTGTGGAGACAGAAAATTGACCCTATCACACCGTATCTGTCACAGTAACAGCATCAGTCTGAGACAGGCAGCTTTTCCTGAACATCATTAAGAAAAGACACAAAGCCAAATGTGAGTCATAGGTTTTGTGTGCTATCACATTCCAATAAATCTACAGTACCAGTCAAAAGTTTGGACACACCTACTTATTCAAGGGTTTTGATTTATTTTTTGTATTTTCTACATTGCAGAATAATAGTGAAGACATCAACACTATGAAATAACACATATGGAATCATGTTGTAACCAAAAAAGTGTTAAACAAATCAAAATATATTTTAGATTTTGGATTCTTCAAAGTAGCCACCCTTTGCCTTGATGACAGCTTTGCACACTCTTGGCATTCTCTCAGCCAGCTTCACCTGGAATGCTTTTCCAACAGTCTTGAACGAGTTCCCACATATGCTGAGCACATGTTGGCTGCTTTTCCTTCACTCTGAGGCCCAACTCATCCCAAACCATCTCAATTGGGTTGAGGTTGGGTGATTGTGGAGGCCACATTGTGCAGCACTCCATCACTCTCCTTCTTGGTCAAATAGCCCTTACACAGCCTGGAGGTGTGTTGTGTCATTTTCTGGTTGAAAAACAAATGATAGTCCAACTAAGTGAAAACCAGATGGGATGGCGTATCGCTGCAGAATGCTGTGGTAGCCATGCTGGTTAAGTGTGCCTTGAATTCTAAATAAATCACTGACAGTGTCATCAGCAAAACACCCCCACACCTTCCCACCTCCTCCCCCATGCTTCATGGTGGGAACCACACATGCAGAGATCATGCGTTCACCTACTCTGCGTCTCACAAAGACACAGCGGTTGGAACAAAAATCTCAAATTTGGACTCATCAGACCAGAGGACAGATTTCCACCGGTCTAATGTCCATTGCTTGTGTTTCTTGACCCAAGCAAGTCTCTTCTTATTATTTAGGTCCTTTAGTAGTGGTTTGTTTGCTGCAATTCAACCATGAAGGCCTGATTCATGCAGTCTCTGAACAGTTGATGTTGAGATGTGTCTCTTATTTGAACTCTGTAAAGCATTTATTTGGGCTGCAATTTCCGAGGCTGGTAACTGTAATGAATGTATCCTCTGCTGCAGAGGTAACTCTGGGTCTTCCATTCCTGTGGTGGTCCTCATGAGAGCCAGTTTCATCATAGCGCGTGATGGTTATTGCGACTGCACTTGAAGAAATATTCAAAGTTATTGAAATTTTCCAGATTGACTGACCATGTCTTAAAGTAATGATGGACTGTCGTTTCTCTTTGCTTATTTGAGCTGTTCTTGCCATAATATGGACTTGGTCTTTTACCAAATAGGGCAATCTTCTGTATACCACCCCTACCTTGTCACAACACAACCATTTGGCTCAAATGCATTTAGGAAAGTAAAAACACAAATGAACTTTTAACAAGGCACACCTGTTAATTGAAATGCATTCCAGATGACTACCCCATGAAGCTGGTTGAGAATGCCAAGAGTGTGCAAAGCTGTCATCAAGGCCAAGGGGTGGCTACATTGAAGAATCTCAAATATAAAATACATTTTGATTTGTTTAACTCTCTTTTTGGTTACAACATGATTCCATATGTGTTATTTCATAGTTTTTATTTCTTCACTATAATTCTACAATGTAGAAAATAGAAAAATATAGAAGAACTGTTGAATGAGTAGGTGTGTCCAAGCTTTTGACTGGTACTGTATGAGTTATGCTTGAGGAGAAGAAGAGATGGGTATGAGTCTGGTCACTATGGCCTCCTGTCGGAGCCTGTGACTTGCGTCCCAAATGGCACCCTAATCGCCATATACTGGCCCATAGGGCTCTGGTCAAAAGTAGTGCACTATTATATAGGGTGCGAAATAGGGTGCGATTTGGGATGCACATTACAGTGCCTTGCAAAAGTATTCATCCCCCTTGGCGTTTTCCTATTTTGTTGCATTACAACCTGTAATTTAAATAGATTTTGATTTTTTTTCATGTAATGGACATACACAAAATAGTACAAATTGGTGAAGTGAAATGAAAAATATTACTTTGCTCTTAAGCCCCTAAATAAGATCTGGTGCAACCAATTACCTCCAGAAGTCACATAATTAGTTAAATAAAATGTCACATGATCTCAGTATATATACACCTGTTATGAAAGGCCCCAGTGTCTGCAACACCACTAAGCAAGGGGCACTACCAAGCAAGTGGCACCATAAAGACCTAGGAGCTCTCCAAACAGGTCAGGGACAAAGTTGGAGCTGGAGCAGTTTTGCCTTGAAGAATGGGCAAAAATCACCGTGGCTATATGTGCCAAGCTTATAGAGACATACCCCAAGAGACTTGCAGCTGTAATTGCTGCATAAGGTGGCTCTACAAAGTATTGAGTTTGGGGGGTGAATAGTTATGCATGCTCAAGTTGTTTTTGTTTTTGTGTTATTTATTGTTTGTCTTGTGTTATTTATTTTGCTTCTTCAAAGTGGTAGGCATGTCGTGTAAATCAAATGATACAAACCCCCCAAAAATCAATTTTAATTCCAGGTTATAAGGCAACAATATAGGAAAAATGCCAAGAGGGGTGAATACTTTCGCAAGCCACTGTATCTCTAAGAATGGATAAGATAACTATTACTCTGCTTTTGTAACATCTCATTCATACCAGCTCTCTTCTTACAGAGCAGTAGACAAGCCCTCTAATTCATGATACATTATATTAATGAATAGATTTTCTAAAACTCAAAGCTACAATACAGGAAAGGAAAATAAAAAAAAGCTGATAAAAAAGTACATTATTGATAAACAGATGCAAGTAATAGGTTGATAATTCAAGACACAAATAAAAGTGGTAGAAGATTAGAAAGATTAGAAAGTAATTTGAATCCATCGGTATTAGCTTCTGGATTGACAAAGTGATGCCTTGTTATAAGTGTATGTTGTCTTCATGCAGGTGAATTTCTCCACCTGATTTCTGGGCCCTATATGCTATTGTGCCAGGCTAGAAAGTTGTAAATAATTGAATTCTTTCAAATTGGCTGGTCTTTGACATTTGCACACAGATTATGTATCTCTGCAGAGTCCCATTACAGATCTCATCCCCTTTATTATTCCTGCTCTGGAAGCATTTCCATCGCAACCCCACTACAATGAGCTCCAACAATGTCAATTTGAAATGGTGCCTTCCGCCTCCCGGGCGCTGTGCGCCTTGGCCCAGGTAGAGCTCAGAGAAGGATTTGGCATTTTGAGACTGAACGTGAATTGGGTTGGATTGGAAACACTCTCCTAGTTGATGATGAGATGACGGAAGGTCAGCTCCAAGCTGAGCTTAACTCTGAATATAAAAGACCTCCTACACAAATGTGGTGTTGAATGGTAAGACCAATGCAAACAGAGTTGGGACTAATCCAATTCATGTTTTTATCGTGAACCACTTTGCCTACTCTCCATGTATATATTTTTTATTTAAAAAATGTATTTATAGTTTATAAATCTTTTTTGTATACACTTTTTTTGCCCTTTTTTCTCCCCAATTTCGTGGTATCCAATTGGTAGTTACAGTCTTGTCTCATCGCTGCAATTCCCATACGAACTAGGGAGAGGCGAAGGCCAAGAGCCGTGCGTCCTCCGAAACACAACTCAGCCAAGCTGCACTGCTTCTTGACACAATGCCCACTTAATCTGGAAGCCAGCCGCACCAATGTGTTGGAGGAAACACCGTACACCTGGTGACCGTGTCAGCGTGCATGCACCCGGCCTGCCACAGGAATCGCTAGTGCGCGATGGGACAAGGACAGTCCTGCGACAGAGCCTAGACTCGAACCCAGAATCTCTATTGGCACAGCTAGCACTGCGATGCTGTGCCTTAGACCACTGCACCACTCGGGAGGCTCCCTACTCTCCATTTGACCTCTCCTCTGCATTGCTGTCATAGTGTTTAAAACATAGAGGAAACACACACAAGAGAGCAATAACTATCCCAAGATCACCTCTGAGAGTGATTTTGCCAGGGCATTGATGCTCAAACGGTTTGATAGCCATCCATAAGGTCTGTATAACCACGCTGTCAACACTCTGAGTAAGGCTCATAAATGAGTTTGGGTTTCCCTCTCGACTGCATTAACAGCTGTTTAATGTGTACCCATAAATATTTCACATTTGAACCATCACACCTAGTTTTTCACAGAAAAAAGATAGATGTAAAAAACCCTGCGACTGTGACTACTGTAGCTTCTGGCGCTTTCGTCAAGAAACACTTCCAGAGAGAAAGGCTTAACGCTCAGTTTAGAATGAGTGAAATGGAGCTATGGAAGACACCTGCTGCTTCTCTCCACTCTATTTTTATGCAAATACATCAATCAGTCTTTCAGCAAACGCAATATGAAAGTACTTTTTGAAACAAAACAGTCTCAACACTACTCCCACCAAATCCACTCACTATGCAAAAGAGAGCTACAAGCAAGGCTTGTTTTCAATGCAGCACCCCACCCTTATCACAACACACCCCACCCCTATCACAACACACCCCACCCCTATCACAACACACCCCACCCTTATCACAACACACCTCACCCCTATCACAACACACCCCTATCACAACACACCCCACCCTTATCACAACACACCCCACCCCTATCACAACACACCCCACCCCTATCACAACAGTAAAATAATAGCATTTTTGCTATTGAATATGGGGAGCTAATGCATAAAAGTTGAGTAATTGGTATTGTACATCTTCCTAAAATCTGCCTCGTGCCATTGCAACACATGGTAGGTAACTTATGCAAGTGTTTTTGAAACTGAATACAGATGCACACATAAACAGTCTTCTATTAGTCATTTCTTGCCATGCTTACTGGAGGCAAGTCAACAGGAGCCACTGAACAGATTCCAGTGGTAGTCACACTAGAGTGAGCACACTGGCCCATATCATCCACCATTACAAACCCATTAGGACAGTTGGAAATCCACATCTCAACCCATAACATGGATTGGCTATAACATTATGCTAATGAAACCTACAAAGGCCACATAGCTATAAAGCTATTTACATAAGCACCCAGACAGTAGCTCTGGGCAAATAGAAATTGAGCAAGCAGGGGAGAGAGGTGAGGCTAGTACTCAATTTTTCATCACATATTACATTCTGTAATATTTGCAGTCATATTGTCCTGTGTCTTCAGTTCCATGTCCATGTTTTTCTGAGACTCGTCTCCAGACTAAATGACACTGACAGCGGTGGCACCATGTGAGTTCTGGTAGTTGAACAGTTGGTCTAATCACGTTAAAATGCAAATAGGTTCATTAGGGTTTAATTGCGTCTGTAAGAACCATGGCTTTTTTATGTTGTTGTTGATGAACATAACAAGAGGTATCAGAGTGATTCAATATACATGTTTCTGTATGAAGCTAGTTGAGAACGTATAGGTGCCATAGGAGGCAGATGGGATACAAAATACAAATTCTTCTGGAGGACTTTGGTAGCCTGGGCCTAGATGTTTGTGCTCTTGCCTATTCCATTGTCACTGTAAATGCAGGCGTGACAATTCCATGAGGAGTTGGCAAGATAGTAGAGAGACTGGAAACCAGGCTCGGACTTGGGCACTGGCAGTCCAGACAGACATGCATCAGAGGGTCAGGGAATGGCATGGGCATCTTGGAGCCTTCGAGGTGGACATGTCGTGACAGGAGCAGAAGGGCCCTGCCAAGCCCACGATGAGCTACTCCTCCTGCCTGGCAAGCTGTGCCAGCTGAACGACTGTCCTAGTCATCGTGACACTGCAGTCCTTCTGATGACAATGTCGCAGTGTACAGCAGGGTTTCCCTAACTCGGTCCGCGGTGTAGTGCTAGGGTAAAAACCAAAACATGCACCCTGCAGGGTCCCCAGGACCGAGTTTGGGAAACCCTGCTGTACACCATGTTCAAAATCAGTCTGACTCATTTTTCATATGGCCAACGCTGAGATGGGTTTATGGGAAGAAAAATCCACTAATAATAGATTTGAGTCTCCACGCCTCAAGAGTTTGGCATTGAAAGATCCATGCAATTACATTTCTAATTTCAGGAGGGTAATCGGGTCAGACCAGCCTGACTTCAAGCGAGTGCAAACCGCCCAGTTAAATCAATTCTACAAAGACAGATGCATGATCGTGACGTTAGGGGGAAGAGGGGTGCATCTCACTCCCCTAATTATATTTACCATTTTAAACCCATGTCGTGGATGGAGTGTATCAAGTGATACATTATTAGGTTGTTATTGTCAGCATTAACTACCTGCTTGCTCCTCTCCCGTTTGATCAAAGACATGATTTGGGCTACCTTTTGCGATTTAAATGATTGTATTCATACACGCTGATTTGATTTTTACCAGTGTTTTTGAGTTGGAACACACACACACATCTCCCAGGGCATCTGGGAGTAGTGTCATCTCAGGGGAATCAAACATCTGATCATAAAAACAGTACGGTTCCCTATTCTCTCCTAGTCTATACTCCAGGACACAAACACCTCCACATCTGAAATATTATGTATGTATGTGTGTATGTATGTATGTATGTGTGTGTGTATGTTTGTATGTATGTGTGTATGTGTGTATGTGTGTGTGTATGTTTGTATGTATGTGTGTGTGTATGTTTGTATGTATGTGTGTATGTGTGTGGGCCTCCAGCTGCATGTGAATGAATGCATCTCCGAGGCAGCCAGATACAGGACAAAAGGTGAGCGTGGCTTTGATGGAGATGGAGCAGCTTTCATGTGCTGCCAGAGGGGAAAGTGCCTTGGCAGTACAACTCATCTACCCCCCCCCCCCCCCCCCCCCCGTCTGTTCCCCTGCTGCAAGAAGTGGTAAGACCCTAAGGCACACAGAGACAGACATCCAAAAAACGGCAGACAAATAGACCGAAAATATATATACAAACACACGCAGTCAGACAGACACATGAAGGAATATTCCTTAAATGGTATTGCATTGTAACTTCAAAATCTAGTATCATCCACACATCAGGACAATAGTGATAATGAAAAAGCTTTGCTCATTGGTTGAAAATACAGTAACAAGAAAAAGTATGTGAACCCTTTGGAAATACCTGGATTTCTGTATAAATAGGTTTTAACATTTTGTCTGATCTTCATCTAGGTCAGAACAATAGACAAGCACAGTCTGCTTAAACTAATAACACACAAATAATTATACGTTTTCATGTCTTTATTGAACACACTGTGTAAACATTCACAATGCAGGGTGGGGAAAGTATGTGAACTCTTGGATTTAATAAGAGGTTCACCCTCCTTTGGCAGCAATAACCTCAACCAAACATTTCTGTAGTTGTGGATCAGACCTGCACAACGATCAGGAGGAATTTTTGACCATTCCTCTTTACAAAACTGTTTCAGTTTAGCAATATTCTTGGGATGTCTGGTGTGAACTGCTCTATTGAGGTCATGCCACAGCATCTCAATCGAGTTGAGGTCAGGACTCTGACTGGACCACTCCAGAAGGCGTAAATTTGTCTTTCTGTGGACTGAAGAACATCAAGGCTTTTAGAGATACTTTTGTTACCCTTTCCAGCTTTATGCAAGTCAACAATTCTTAATCTAAGGTCTTCTGAGCTCTATCAGGAAATGCTTCTTGTGAATAGCAAACTCAAAAGCTCTAACCAACATCTCCAATCTTGTCTCATTGATTGGACTCCTGGTTAGCTGTTAATGTTTAAATTATGTATTCAATATAGACAAGAAAAATACAATAATTTGTGTGTTATTAGTTTAAGCACACTATGTTTGTCTATTGTTGTGACTTAGATGAAGATCAGATCAAATCTGATGACCAATTTATGCAGAAATTCCAAATGGTTAACATACTTTTTCTTACCACTGTACCTTCCCTTTCACATGATGTATTGTTTTAATGGATCCAATCAAACAACAAATTCAGGAGTAAACCAGTCTGTTATGAACTAGGGCAGTCCTTAATTGGGGTATCTGTTAAAATAAAGCAAGTGTTGAAATGTTATTATTCTGTACACACATTGAAGAAAAAAAACGAAGAAGAAAAACAAAGGAGAGGCGTGTTTCCATCATGATATTTCCCAAGCGGTTACCGAGTCTATTCTGGGGTCTGACGATATGGATATGTGACGTCATGTGGAGGCAGAGTGTGTTTGTTACACCCATACTGTGGAGACATCTTGTCATGGTTATTCATGTTGTCAACCCGATGTATCACTGTGTGTCAGAAGAATATCTCAGAGGAATAGCTCTCTCTTGCTACTAAACAATACCTTTGAAATATTTGCTAGTGCATTCCTTCACTTCACTGCTGGGAGAGAAAATATAGAAAGGAGGGGTCAGGTGGTTGTTTCCCATCTGATTACCGCCATTCCAAATACAAATAAACAGCTAGGAAAAACATAGTCAGTTGCTGCCATAGTTAAAACACCAATTCCTCTGTTGTTGATCAATAGATTAGTTGGGAGACCGTTAAAAAAAGGGAAATATAAAATAAATAAAATCTAAATTCACCATTATGTATTTTATCTTTAATAAGAACCACAGAAATTAAAGCTAAGGCACTAACAGGATCTATACGTTATTCAATCCAATATTTTTAGTTAAGAGGGCCTGTAAGAGGCTGATAATTAAATGGTCACAGATAAGAGGGGCTTTTCAAATGTCTGTGTCTCTGAGGGGGGAGGAAGGGGGCGGGCTGTAGCCATGAATGACCTCGCTCTGCAAGCCACATAGATACACTGCTACACTGGCCCGGCCCACCCCCGCTGTGTGGTGCGGCCCGGTTGGGTCTCTTTGGAGCAGTACGGGGCATGAGCTCTGTGTCTGGGTCATGGGGGTGTTTCCGCTTCTGTCTGTGGGCCCCCAGGGCACAGCGGTCCAGAAACACAGAGCTTTTCTTTTGTGACAGGATGCTGGATGCTGTTACACAGAGCTGGAAGAGAAGAGACACACAGACAGGAAGTTAGCTCAGACGTGATGATGGACCCTTCCTGGGCTTGGTCCACCTCTAATGCAGGCTGTTTCTGCAGTCACATGAAAAATATACAATAAATCCAGGCCATGTTCACTTCATAGTGGAGGTAGTATTAAACCCTTTGACCTGCACTGTTGCAGCTGTACCTTGTATTTATATCTGAAACCCTGTGCATGTGACTAATAAACTCTCAAAATCTCTAAACCTTTTCCTTACCTCAGGGCACAAGTGTACTCCAGCAACTAAACTACACTATAACTCCTCAAATTCCATTAAAGAAACTTAAGTAACTTAAAAATACATATTTTCTTTAATGTTTGGACTCCCTTGACATTTGCAGCTATAAGGTTGGCAGAATTCAAGCATTAAACATAGATTTGGGAAACCGAGAAGATAAAAAGCCTTGAAGCGTAGAAGAAAGAGTATGGTATTCAATCAGTGGACATTTCTACAATAAAATAAAAACACAATAATCTCACACACACACACACACACACACACACACACACACACACACACACACACACACACACACACACACACACACACACAGTAATGCAAAAAAACTGCCATTAAAGTAAGACGGCATGTGTGAAATATAGATGAACTAAGCCATTAATCTAATAGGCCCAGTGATTGTCTTATTGCAGACAGAGATAAAGAGTCTGTAGATATTAATACAGATTGGTCCAAGGCTGGCCAGGCAGGCAGGTACTCTCACCCAGCTGTGAGCCAAATAGCCGACTACTTACAACAACACTGAACAAAAATATAAACGCAACATGTTGGTCCCATGTTTCATGAGCTGAAATTAATTCCAGAAATTCTCCATGTGCACACATTTCGTGCACAAATTTGTTTACATCCCTGTTAGTGAAAATTTCTCCTTTGCCAAGATAATCCATCCACCTGACAGGTGTGGCATATGCACCTTGTGCTGGGGACTATAAAAGGCCACTTCAAAATGTGCAGTTTTGTCACACAACATAATGCCAAGTTGTAAAAGGAGCTTGTAATTGGAATGCTGACTTGCAGGAATGTCCACCAGAGCGGTTGCCAGACAATTTAATGTTCATTTTTCTACCATAAGCTGCCTCCAACGTCACTTTTAGAGAATTTGGCAGTACGTCCAACTGGCCTCACAACCACAGACTACATGTAACCACGCCAGCTCAGGACCTCCACACCCGGCTTTTTCACCTGCGGCCTGCTGGAGGTCATTTTGCAGGGCTCTGGCAGTGCTCCTCCTTGCACAAAGGTGGAGGTAGCGGTCCTGCTGCTGGGTTGTTGCCCTCCTACGGCCTACTCCACGTCTCCGGATGTACTGGCCTGTCTCCTGGTAGCGCCTCTATGCTCTGGACACTACGCTGACAGACACAGCAAACCTTCTTGCCACAGCTCGCATTGATGTGGCATCCTGGATGAGCTGCACTACCTGAGCCACTTGTGTGGGTTGTAGACTCCATCTCATGCTACCACTAGAGTGAGAGCACCGCCAGCATTCAAAAGTGACCAGAACATCAGCCAGGAAGCATAGGAACTGAGAAGTGGTCTGTGGTCACCACCTGCAGAATCACTCCTTTATTGGGGGTGTCTTGCTAATTGCCTATAATTTCCACCTTTTGTCTATTCCATTTGCACAACAGCATGTGAAATTTATTGTCAATCAGTGTTGCTTCCTAAGTGGACAGTTTGATTTCACAGAAGTGTGATTGACTTGGAGTTACATTGTGTTGTTTAAGTGTTCCCTTTATTTTTTTGAGCAGTGTATTTCAAGGTCTACCTTCAAACTCAGTGCCTCTTTGCTTAACATCATAGAAAAATCAAAAGAAATCAGCCAAGGCCTCAGAAAAACAATTGTAGACCTCCACAAGTCTGGTTCATCCTTGGGAGCAAATTCCAAACGCCTGAAGGTACCACGTTCATCTGTACAAACAATAGTACGCAAGTATAAACACCATGGGACCACGCAGCCGTCATACCGCTCAGGAAGAAGACGCATTCTGTCTCCTAGAGATGAACGCACTTTGGTGCGAAATGTGCAAATCAATCCCAGAACAACAGCAACTGACCTTGTGAAGATGCTGGAGGAAACAGGTACAAAAGTATCTATATCCACATAACCTGAAAGGCCGCTCAGCAAGGATGAAGCCACTGCTCCAAAACCACCATAAAAAAGCCAGACTATGGTTTGCAACTGCAAATGGTGACAAAGATTGTACTTTTTGGAGAAATGTCCTCTGGTCTGATGAAACAAAAATAGAACTGTTTGGCCATAATGACCATCGTTATGTTTGGAGGAACACGGAGGAGGCTTGCAAGCCGAAGAACACCATCCCAACCGTGAAGCATGAGGTGGCAGCATCATGTTGTGGGGGTGCTTTGCTGCAGGAGGGCCTGGTGCACTTCACAAAATAGATGGCATCACGAGGGAGGAAAATTATGTGGATATATTGTAGCAACATCTCAAGACATCAGTCAGGAAGTAAAAATTTGGTCGCAATTGGGTCTTCCAAATGGACAATGACCCCAAGCATACTTTTGCTAAGGTGTATGTAAACTTCCAACTTCAACTGTAGGTGGACCTATGACCTCCCAAGCCCACCCATGGCTGCACCCCTGCCCAGTCATGTGAAATAGATTAGGGCCTAATTCATTAATGTCAATTGACTGATTTCCTTATATGAACTGTAACTCAGTAAAATATTTGTTGTGTTTATATTTTTGTTCAGTATGTGGCTAGCTACTTAATTGACTTCAAATTGGGGAGAATCAATTGATCTGATTTTGAATGGCCAAAAAAATTGGGAAAACACTGCTCACTCACCCATGGCTGTGGCGTAGGAGTTGGGGAAGCTCTTATCCACGCACCTGTGTCACATGAACACCCAGGTGTCGTTGTTAAAGGACAAGTCAAAGTGGTTGGTTTAGAATGTCAACATTTACTGGATATTATATACAGTATATTATACTGCCTACAATCATTCTGGTCCTCCAATCGCAACACTGGGACTTACATTATACAGCAATAACTGTTTGACAATTGAATTAAGAATGTACTTTACACTTTGAATTATGAGTCAGGCAAGACATTTCTGTATCTGTTGCCCATTTGTCATGAGCTTGATTTGCCTAGCTTCCCCTAGCTGCTGTTCTCAAACACGTGTGCTCTAAAGTAGCTGGATTTCATCACACCAAAGACACAGACACATTCTACTGAATGCAAACAGCTGATGGTAATATAGGAACACTTTATTAAGAAACTCATCATCAACTTACTCTTTAGCTTCACTGATATTGACTGTTCAACAAATCATGAATCATTGAGTATGTATCTACATGGCTGAGGTGGTGCTAAAGGAGATAGAGAGAGGGGAGCAGAGCTGCACTGGACCTCCAGGGCTCAGAGGACTGGCGAGGGCTCACTGCCAGGCTGCCCCTGAGCAGATGAAGGCCCGGCAGACACCAGGGAGTGGGCGGCTCTGCCAGGAACACACCACCGTGCCTGGCAAGAGGACCGAACGCTCCGTAAAAGCCTGTCTGCTCCTGGAGAGAAGGGCATCTGGGTGCTCAAGTGGGGAGGGAGTGTGGAGGAAAGAGTGTGGATGACTGTGTGTGAAGAGAGGGAGGCGTCATGCTCAGAACACATCACACCACACCACAGGTTGCATGACCATGAGAAAAGTGGGATGAACCCACAAATATACACATTAGACTTACGGGTACATGTTGTCACACTACCCTCATCACCAGTGTCTGTACCAACTGCCGGAGAGGATGACTGACGGTTTACATGCTCCTAATCAACTGTGCTATTTTGTTCTGCACTGTTGGTTAAGGGCTTGTAAGTAAGCATTTCACGGTAAGGTACTTGGTAAGGTCTATTCGGCACATGTGACAAATAAAGTTTAATTTGAAGTAGCAGCACTGTGCTATTAAAATGAACGAGAACAAGCACACATTTAGCTGTCAAGATCTGTTGATTCAGTTCCATTTCCAAACCAAACGATTATTTCAGACCTTCCGAATAACAGCTGAGAGACAAAACTCTGGAGAAGAGACAGAATGGGCGATGCTCAGAGTTTAACACAAAGCCAAGAGAGCTGCCAAATAACAAGGCAGGAGGCAACTTTTTGGCAGGCAGTGATGAGTCTGTCCTGTTTGCTGTAGTGTTTTCTGGGATCCCTTCCATAGGTGTGTGTGTGTGTGTGTGTGTGTGAGAGAGACATGCTGGCTGCCATGTCTCCCCTCCCACCGAATGGGGTTTAATCCATCCAAATCCACTTCATTATGGTCTCACACCTGCAGCCAGCTAGTAGGTGACTCTGGCGAAGGAACCCCCCCCCCCCCCAGCTATTATTATGTGTAATGCTGGTGTATTCAACCTCAAATCTTAGTAATAACTACGCCAATCTATCCTCCATACCCCTCTATTCCAATCATGGCGTTTGGGACCAGAAACTTGGCTATTTGGGAAAAATAATATTGTGCTTCATCATACCATTATGCCAAGCGGTTGCCTCCGGGTGAGCTTGTGATTAGTTTTCAGAGCACAAAAATTCTTAGAGAAATATCAAGTTAGACTGATCTTAAAATAAATAAAAATCGTATGCTCATCCAGAGTACCCTACAGCTCACTGTGTTTGATTCTACCAGACAGGTGTCAATAGTCTAGACTTAGTAGTTTCTACCAGTAGTGCACTACATAGGAAATAGGGTGCCATATAGGATGCATCCAGTGTCTGTCTGTATGCCCCAACCTTTCCTCCCGTTGGCGTTCTGAGGGCATACTGATTACAAGCAGAGAGGACAAGTAGAGCCTACTGCTTTATGAGCTGGAGGGGATTTTATGACAAAGCTCCCTGGTCGCTGCGGCGTTGTGAAGACTTGTTGTATTACTGAGCCTTTACAAGTCAGATGTTGACAGAGGAATGCATTCTATTACATGGCCAGGATATTTCTCAGTCTCCTCCGTCTGGGCGGATCTTTCTTTCATTCTGGACTTAATCAAAGCTGGCCCGGAGGTCTGGGACTCTGTGGTGGCACTTGGGTCCCTTTTAATAACAAAGCAGTGCTCTGTATAGACGGAGGACTGTTATACGATGCAAGGGACGCTGACGCAGGAACTCTGAGACCGTGTAGGTGTCGATAGACAACAATCAAAATTCAAGGTTAACACAGTCCTTTGATATCGACACATAAAAGTCTGCTCTTAGCTATTGATATTATATGAGACTGATGGCCCCTAGCGACCTTTGTGTTGCTACAATGATATGATGGTTAGGTGCAGGAAGGACTGTGCCATTAATTTCAGCCTCCCAACCAAACCCATCCCATCTGTAGGGATGTCAACATCATGACTCAGCTAAGAACAACAGCGCATTAACGCCTCTACACATCCACCTCATGCGCTATTGAGTAGTCTTATTCCACTAGATGCTTTGTAATTACACAGAATTACTGATAACCCCAGGAACTGTAATAGCCGTGTAGAGGCTGAAACTGTTTTAAATGGGAACCGCGTTAACAGTTTTGCACTGTGCCATTACTTGACGTCAATGTCTGGCTACTGGAGGGTCATACCAATCGTTACCCAGTTCTCTCAAAGACAGATAATAATGTATTTGAAATGAGAGGAAGAGGCGTGAGTACACACTAATTGGTAGATAAAACCAGAAAGCTAAGTTGAGAATTCTGAGGAAAGGTGTGACTGATAAGCTAAAGACAAAGCATCTCAACAAAACCACACTAACAACAAGTCAACACAGACAGAGGCTGTTGTTCCCCTGCAAACTTTTAAAAGATACCAATTTGTTTGGTTTGGGAGATAAGACTATGAAGGGTATATTGAGTTCTGTCTCCATTAAAGAAAGTCAATTATATACTGGAAAATATCCAGGGCCTTAAAAGAACAAACTGGCATCTCCCAAGAGGCGGCTTCTGTACTCCACAAAAAATAACTATTGCAATTACCTAAGAATTAAAGCATATCAAATTAAAGTGCGTTTGGCAAATTATTCTTCCTGAAATGACTGAGGAGTTGAGTCAGAAATTACCCAGACAATCTCGAGGCACCTACGCATACAGAAAATGTATCCCATTAACTCAGATATAAGCATTTAACAGTGAAACTGAGATACGAGTCCCCCCCCCCCCCCCCTGTAAATGCATCGATGAATAAAAAGATAGATCGCTATCTGGGAAGGTGACGAACACATTTGCACACTCTCACACTGCCTGCCATCAAAGGGTCCTCTTGTTTCCCTGCTACCGGCTGCTTTCACCAGAAACGGTAATGTCTGATTTCAACAGATCTGTCATGGATGGTGCAGCGGGCTATGTATGATTAATGAGTTAGCTCCTCTTCCACAGGCCTCATATGGCTCTGCGCTGTATAGGGAGCCTAGTACTCTACCAGACCCAGAGACTCTCTACAAATAAAGTTAAATGAGACATAAGTGGGCATTAACTTGAACAGGCTTTTAACAAATTTCATACAGAGAGCTTGTGTGGGGGGAGAAAAATCCATGATTGGCCACACAGTAGAGTGCATTGGAGGGAATATCTGTGAAAATCTTTAACTTTAAAAAATCTAGAAACTTTTCATGTCTCAAGAAAGGTTGAGTATCCCACTTTGGGTTTATCGATGATGTTTGCATGAATCGGGTACTCGTGTGTTGGATGCAGACTGTATGTATGACATTTCTATGGCATATTATATAATTCCTAAATCTTTACCATGGAGTCTTCGTTGTAAATCCCTGTTAGAAACAAAGGCTCACTTGATGTTGTTAGGCAAACATTGTAAGGGCTTGGGCTTAAAGCATTTCCTTTGTGTGTGTAGGTGAGGTTGAATTTAGCAACACATCCAGTTCCTTGTCTCACCGTCTTTGCAAAGGGCATGTCATAGCTGCTGACGTAGAGCAATCCGGCAGTCTGGGGGAGCAACATGCAAAGACAAAACATCTTCATTAACACCTCCAGACTCCCTGAGGTCACACCCTAAGCACCAAGCCCCACACAGACAGCATCCCCTGCTCCTTAATGAGAAAGGGAACAACGTTTCTCAGAGAGTTAGCTTACAACAACACACCTCTGTTTACCAGCTAGAGACCTGGCCGTGTGGTGCCAGGACAACAACCTCTCCCTCAACGTGATCAAGACAAAGGAGATGATTGTGGACTACAGGAAAAAGAGGACCCGAGCACGCCCCCATTCTCATCAACGGGGCTGTAGTAGAGCAGGTTGAGAGCTTCAAGTTCCTTGGTGTCCACATCACCAACAAACTAACATGATCCAAGCACACCATGAGTCGTGAAGCGGGCACGACAAAACCTATTCCCCCTCAGGAGACTGAAAAGATTTGGCATGGGTCCTCAGATCCTCAAAAGGTTCTACAGCTGCACCATTGAGACATCCTGACTGGTTGCATCCATGCTCGGCAAGCGATACCGGAGCGCCAAGTCTAGGTCCAAAGGCTTCTAAACAGCTTCTACCCCCAAGCCATAAGACTCCTGAACATCTAGTCAAATGGCTACTCAGACAATTTGCATTGCCCCCCCCCCCCCCCTCACCTCTTCACACCACTGCCATTCTCTGTTGTCATCTATGCATAGTCACTTTAATTAACTCTACCTACATGTACATACTACCTCAACTAACCGGTGCCCCCGCACATTGACTCTGTACCGGCACCCCCCTGTATATGTTGTTATTTTTTACTGGTGCTCTTTAATTACTTGTTACTTTTATCTCTTATTCTTATCCATTGTTGTTGAAACTGCACTGTTGGTTAGGGGCTCGTAAGTAAGCATTTCACTGTAAGGTCTACCTGTTGTATTCGGCGCATGTGACTAATACAATTTAATTTGATTTAGTAACAGAATGAAATAGCGCTCTTTAATTGGAATCACACCTCCCATCCCCTCTCTCTGGGTGTGTCACATTAATACCTCCATTCTCCTAAAGTGAGCATTTGTTCTTATACCAGTCATTTCCTTCCAAATTAGTGAAGGGAAGTGAAGAAATACACTTGTATACACTTTGGGATGAACGGAAGATGATTGGGACGTAGCCTTCCTCTCAGTGCATCTGGAGGCTTCAACATGTAGGTTACCCAGTGCAAACACACGACGGCAACGATGCCACGTCTGGAGGACAATTATAGCTCCATTGAAAACCCCACAGGCATCAAACTGACCACCTGCTTGCAATGTTATAACGACTTTACATTCTTTCCCTACATCATCCGTCTGTCTCTAGGTCAGCTATATTAATTGTGACTTCTGATTGCCAGCTGTGAGCACTCAGCAGTTAATGCACCGTAATGTGGCGCAGAATCAGGGTTTTTGCTGTGTGTGAAGCGTTGTGTGTATGTGAGGCCCCAAACAAGCCCCCCCCCCCCCGTCCTGTGACCATGTGCTTTTCCGTCTAAACCCAGGGTTCACGCCCCACAGCTGGCCTTAATGACACACTGACACACCCCCTGCCTGGCTACTCATGGTTATTTCAGGACGCATTGTCTGCTTTTGTTACACACCCAAACCCTCCTCCCCAGACCTAAATACTGTCACTGATGATACCGCCACTGGCTTCCTGTTCCTGGCTCTCCCTACAGCATCACTTAACTAGTGAGAAGCACAGGCGGAAATGAGGGGGCTATCTGGGTTGATCTGATGTTCAAACCGCAGTGGCAGGGTTCTACACAAACTTTTAAAAAATAGTGTCACTAGTGCTACCAACTTTTTCAGATGATGGCACAAACACATGACTTGGTCGCACCAATTTATTTAATAAAACATTATATTGATAATGACCTGACCGGTGTACCATAACGTGCCTGTATTCCATACAAAATCAGGCTAATAATGACTAGCCATCTTTTACATTAGCATGCCCTTGTGTTCTTACATTGATTTGGATAGATTTACTGTAACAGCAAATTAAACAGACTTCAGATTTCAGAGTGCCATGTGTTCTTTTCTGCGAAATCCTCTAGAGGGCAACATTTGAAAAAACAATACTTAATACCAAAACTATACCATGGAAAATAAAAAGAAAGCGAGAAGAAGGACCGTTTTCTCCCATTTTTGTTGAAAGGTTTTCGCTCTCAAAATCACACTTTTTTAAAACTATGCTTAAAACACATCAGGGACCACTTTTGAGGTCTGTAGATGCCAGACAGTTGTGTTTGGCCAGCACACTTGTGATTGATGCAAATAATTATGATTCTTCCAGGTAGGCATAGGCCATTTTGTAGTTACCTTTTAATTGCATTTCCATCTACCCAAAGAAGGTTAGGCTATCATTAGCACACACAGGGCTCGACACAGGGTCGGCCCTAGCCTTTTGGGGACGCTTAAGCGAGATTTGGTTGGGTGGCTCCCCACCTTGCGGCAAAACATTTTAGTGCCCCCCCTCTTGACAGTAGAGAAAAAAACATTCTAAAATGCACCAAGTGTATTATACTATTCTAATAGTAATTTGAGACACTTATTGAATTGCGCATTGCAAATATTCAACCAAGACATTGAACTTTTTAAATACATGGTTTGCATACCCATTCTTGCCTTAGAATTTACTGACTGTTAGAGATCATAACTTGAAACATCTTTCCTATACAGTTGAAGTCGGAAGTTTACATACACCTTAGCTAAGTACATTTAAACTCAGTTTTTCACAATTCCTGACATTTAATCCTAGTAAAAAAATCCCTGCTTTAGGTCAGTTAGGATCACCACTTTATTTTAAGAATGTGAAATGTCAGAATAATAGTAGAGAGAATGATTTATTTCAGTTTAATTTCTTTCATCACATTCCCAGTGGGTCAGAAGTTTACATACACTCAATTAGCATTTGGTAGCATTGCCTTTAAATTGTTTAACTTGGGTCAAACGTTTCGGGTAGCCTTCCACAAACTTCCCACAATAAGTTGGGTGAATTTTGGCACATTCCTCCTGACAGAGCTGGTGTAACTGAGTCAGGTTTGTAGGCCTCCTTGCTCACACATGCTTTTTCAGTTCGGACCACACATCTTCTATAGGATTGAGGTCAGGGCTTTATGATGGCCACTCCAATAACTTGACTTTGTTGTCCTTAAGCTATTTTGCCACAACTTTGGAAGTATGCTTGGGGTCATTGTCCATTTGGAAGACCCATTTGTGACCAAGCTTTAACTTCCTGACTGATGTCTTGAGATGTCCACATACAATTTCCTCCCTCATGATGCCATCTATTTTGTGAAGTGCACCAGACCGTCCTGCAGCAAAGCACCCCCACAACATGATGCTGCCACCCCGTGCCTCACGATTGGGATGGTGTTCTTTGGCTTGCAAGCATCCCCCTTTTTCCTCCAAACATAACGATGGTCATTATGGCCAAACAGTTCTATTTTTGTTTCATCAGACCAGAGGACATTTCTCCAAAAAGTACGAGCTTTGTCCCCATGTGCAGTTGCAAACCGTAGTCTGTATTTTTTATGGTGGTTTTGGAGCAGTGGCTTCTTCCTTGCTGAGCGGCCTTTCAGGTTACGTCGATATATAGGACTTGTTTACTGTGGATATAGATACTTTTGTACCTGTTTCCTCCAGCATCTTCACAAGGTCCTTTGCTGTTGTTCTGAGATTGATTTGCACTTTTCGCACCAAAGTACGTTCATCTCTAGGAGACAGAACGCATCTCCTTCCTGAGCGGTATGACGGCTGCGTGGTCCCATGGTGTTTATACTTGCGTACTATTGTTTGTACAGGTGAACGTGGTACCTTCAGGTGTTTGGAAATTACTCCCAAGGATGAACCAGACTTGTGGAGGTCTACTATTTTTTTTCTGGGGTCTTGGCTGATTTCTTTTGATTTTCCCATGATGTCAAGCAAGGAAGCACTGAGTTTGAAGGTAGGCCTTGAAATACATCCACAGGTACACCTCCAATTGACTCAAATTATGTCAATTAGCTCATCAGAAGCTAATTTAACAGAATCATTTTCTGTATTTTTCTAAGCTGTGTAAAGGCACAGTCAACTTAGTGTATGTAAACGTCTGACCAACTGGAATTGTGATACAGTGAATTATAAGTGAAATAATCTGTCTGTAAACAATTGTTGTAAAATGACTTGTGTCATGCACAATGTAGATGTCCTAACCGACTTGCCAAAACTATAGTTAGTTAACAAGAAATTTGTGGGGTGGTTGAAAAACAAGTTTTAATGACTCCAACCTAAGTGTATGTAAACTTCCGACTTCAACTGTACCTACCCCTACCCACTGTCGAGCTGCTCCACGCAACAACAAGCTGTTTAAGAGCTGCGCGCTCTCTCTGACCGACAGATTATCTATAGGCTATAAGTGTAGAGCTCACGTGATAAATAATCGACATAATGAACGAAAAAGCTTCGGAAATCCATGTTTTTAAAAAAATTAATTATATAGCCTAGATTAAAAATAGCATTATTACAATATTATTTTCACTGAGGATTTGTGACTCCCGGCAGAGGATTTCATGCCGGGAGTCACACACAGACGGGGGCATTTCTGTGTTGCCTCTTCAGAAAGTTGGTTTATTTTTTGTCAGTTGCACATTACTGTTTGAATAAATCATGATAATAACAAAAAAAGCAAATTGTGAACCAAAAACTAATATGACCAGGTAACAAAAACTCACTGGCACCCAATAGAAATTGTGTCGTACTGGTGGCAAACGCGACTATTTTGGTTGCAGTATCGAACCCTGAGTGGATAGATTTCATCTCACCCACCATGTTGGGTCACCCTGTTGGAGGCCGCCTTTTGGGTATGAAGTGGTTTGGGTGAGCAGAGCACTCATTAGGGGGGGGCTGCCTCTCCACTCCCTCTGTAATGACGGTGAGGAGAGGGGAGGTAGGAAGCAGCCGTCAACACCACCATGGAGCCCTCCGGCCATCCATGAACTGAGGGAAACAACTGCAGAGCAACCCTGAGAGTTCACAACATAACCTTTCACTTCACACACGCCCGCACTCACACACTTTACCCATCCTCTGTCCGACATCAAACATTCCTAAAATAGCCTACTTTGCCCTCGTAAACTGTATGGGATGTGTATTTACCAAGACCTCTGGTCACTGACAAAAAAGTTAAACCATGATAAAAAGTTAAATTGTATTGACATGGTGATCCAAAAATAACCTGGATGTTGTCAATTTTTTGCTTGATCAAAGTCATTGAGGCAGACTGCAAGACTGATGCTGTGAAATGATGGACTGCCTGTGGCCTATTGTTTGTCATTTCAATTTCTGAATCTAAGTTGATGTTCCACTGCAATCTGAATGTGTTACTCTGTGTTATTAAGCATTTCACGCTGCATTGGATGATTGATTCCTTGATTTGAATCAGTCCCAGGTAAAAACGACCTAAAATTCACCGAGTAAAGGTGATAATAACGTGCTGATTACATTTATGGCCTACATTACTTAAATCTAATGAAACACATTGGGAACGGGACTTAGTATGAACCCCAAATCACAGAGCGCAACAGTCAACAGGTCAGCTCTTCTATATTCAAATGGCATTTGTCCAACAAGCTCCAAATGGACTGGGGCTGAGCTGTCAAGAAGGGCTGTGGGCCACATGGCCATTCCCGATAACTTGTTATACATGCAGAACAGTCATTTCTCAGAGTGAAAACAGTCCAAATTAACATGTTTTGCCCTGCACATCACCTTCTGAGTGCTGAGGGTGTTGGAACCAGATGAACCTCTGACTAAGTCCCAAAAGGTACTCTATTTGCTATATAGTGCACTTCTTTTGACCAGGGCCCATAGGGGTCTGGTCAAAAGTAGTGAAATACATAGGGAATAGGGTGCTATTGAAGACGCAGACTCTGTCTCTTCTCAATGCAGCTGGCTGAGAGGCCGGACCGGGTCTGTAAAGCCTCTAACCCATGCCCGCCCGGCTGTAAGCTGCAAGGCCACCAAGCCCAGCCTATTCTTACTGGGGTCCTGCTCAGCAGCTGGTAAAAGTGGAACATTGAGATTCTACTTTTATCAGCTTGTTTGTGTCCGATAATTGGAATTTCACTTCAGACGGAATTAATGTTTACACAAGCACAAATTCCTCAAAGCTTTAATCCAGGGGAAAAAATCCACAAAGAAGTTTGAGAGACATTGTTTCCCCATGACATGGAAAATGGTTTGCATTCTCTCCCTACATCGTCTATGTCCGTTTTTTAAATTGTGACTTCTGATTTCCAGCTGTGAGCACACAGCAGTTAATCCACTGTATTATGGTGTAGAATTATATACGTCTGGTCCTTGTGAAGCAGGTCCAGTCCATCTTTACGCCTGACTGCCGGGCTTCATATTCTCACAGGTCTTATCCTGTCTAGGATCAGCGTGGCGCTAGCGGCACCCCCCCCCCCCCCCACTGAAAAACCAGTGCCGCGAAATTCAAAAAAAATATATTTTTAAAATATTTAACTTTCACACATTAAAGTCCAATACAGCTAATGAAAGACACAGATCTTGTGAATCCAGTCAACATTTCCGATTTTTAAAATGTTTTACAGGGAAGACACAATATGTAAAGATGTACATCTATTACCTAAAAACACATTAGCATAATCCACCATCTTTTATTTGTCCACCAACACCAGTAGCCATCACCAATTCGGCTAAACTAAGATATTTATAGCCCCTAACCAACAAAAAAACTCATTAGATGACAGTCTGATAACATATTTATGGTATGGGATAGGTTTTGTTAGAAAAAAGTGCATATTTCAGGTAGATGGCATAGTTTACAATTGCACCCACCATCACAAATGGACTAGAATAATTACAATGAGCAACGTGTTTACCTAACTACTAATCATCAAACATTTCGTAAAAATACACAGCATACACGAATCGAAAGACACAGATCCTGTGAATACAGACAATATTTCAGATTTTCTAAGTGTCTTACAGCGAAAACACAATAAATCGTTATATTAGCTTAGCACATAGCAATTAGCAGCCCAGCATTGATTCTAGCCAAAGTGAGCGATAAAAGTCAACATCGCCAAAAGATATTAATTTTTTCACTAACCTTCTCAGAATTCTTCCGATGACACTCCTGTAACATCATATTACACATTCCATATAGAGTTTGATCGCAAATGTTTATATTTAGCCACCAAAATCATGGTTAGACAATGTGAAATGTAGACAAGCTGGTAAAGAAAATGTCCTTGCGCCACTTAGACAGTGATCTACTCTTATACATAAATACTCATAAACGTGACTAAAAAATATAGGGTGGACAGGGATTGATAGACAATTTAATTCTTAATACAATTGCGTTATTACATTTTTTAATTTATCCTTACTTTTCAATACAGTTTGCGCCTAGCGAAGCTACGTCATAAAACATGGCGTTCTAAGCCACTAAAATGTTTCGACAGAAACACGATTTATCATAATAAAAATGTCCTACCTTGAGCTGTTCTTCCATCAGTATCTTGGGCAAAGGATCCTTTCTTGGGAGAAATCGTCTTTTGGTGGAAAGCTGTCCTCTTGCCATGTGGAAATGTCAACTGCGTTCGGGATGAACTGAAAAGCGTGCCCAACTTTTCACATCGTTGCAAAAATAAATGTCCCAAAATCGCACTAAACGGATATAAATTGCTATAAAACGCTTTAAATTAACTACCTTATGATGTTTTTAACTCCTATAACGAGTGAAAAGATGACCGGAGAAATATAACAGGCTAAACTAACGCTTGGAACAGGTGCGCGCCGGGGTCCTCTAGGCTCATGACGCAGCTCCCAAAGAATGACTAGCTTCAGGGTTTTTTGATTTGTAGGGCCTGTGAACGCGCAATCGACACCGTTGGAATCGTCATCACGTAAAGGCATCCAGGGGAAGACGTAAGAAGTGTCCGTATAGTCATAGCAACGACAGTGCCCTTTTAAATGACTTCAGAAGAGTGGCCAACATTTCTCAAATCTGACTCCATGTCAGGGAAATTGCTGTAGAATGGGCTCTGTTCCACTTAGAGACAAAATTTCAACTCCTATAGAAACTATAGACTGTTTTCTATCCAATAATAATAATAATATGCATATTGTACGATCAAGGATTTTGTGGGAAGCCGTTTAAAAAATTAGCCACATTAGCATAAATAGTCTAAACAGCGCCCCCATCCCCAACAGGTTATTCATTTAATGACCAACGATTGGTTGAATTTACAATGACATATGTAGAAACTGTTTTAATGGACCAATTCGAGGTAGCCAATGTCTCTCCATAATTCAAGTTGCTACGGTAAAAACCTTTGTGCTTCTTCCATGCCCCACCTGGGAAAACTCCCTTTATCATTTGCTGTCTCTTTCCCTCACTGTCTTGTTCTCTCGCACTCTGTCTTCTTCCTCTCTATCCTCAAACTATCCATCCTTTTCTCTCAGCTTCTCAACCTGTTTTTCACTCGAGGTAATGAAAGTGGTGAGACTGTAAGCTGCTTCTTCGCTGAAGCACAGAGAGCAGAGAAACGCTGAGGGATGGAGTGCGTGGGCAGATAAAAACAAGCACTCATTCCTTCTCCGTCTCCTCTAACAAAGACAAAGACAGACTTAATGACCTGGACTACTACCACTGGGCTCTGAGGAGGAGCAGTACACTGCCAGCTAACAGCTCTTTCAGAAATACATCAGAACATTCTCAAACAGGATGGAACAATGATCACTTGTGCTCTCAAAAGTAGAGACCGAGACGGAGGCCTGGCAACACTGGCATGCCAGAGTCTGGTGTAGCAGTCTAAGCTCTTCACACACACTACCGTTCAAAAGTTTGGGTCACTTAAAAATTAACATGTTTTTGAAAGAAAAGCACCTCCAATTGACTCAAATGATGTCAATTAGCCCATCAGAAGCTTCCAAAGCCATGACATCATTTTCTGGATTTTTCTGAGTTGTGTAAAGGCACAGTCAACCTAGTGTATGTAAAGTTCTGACCCACTGGAATTGTGATACATTGAATTATAAGTGAAATAATCTGTCTGTAAACAATTGTTGAAAAAATGACTTGTGTCATGGACAAAGTAGATGTCCTAACCGACTTGCCAAAACTATAGTTTGTTCACAAGAAATTTGTGGAGTAGTTGAAAAACGAGTTTTAATGACTCCAACCTAAGTGTATGTAAACCTCCGACTTCAACTGTAGGTAGTAAGTACAGAGGAATTGAGAATGGTTTCCACCATTTCTTTAGCATGTTTGTAAGATGAGATGTGAATTAGTTACAGGTCCAGATGAAGAAAGTAAAAGAGAGCTAGAGGAAAAGTGCCTATCAGAGGGAAAACAACCAATTCATCTGTGGAGTACAAAATGAATAAATAGATACAATTTTGTTTTTCAGGTAATAACGAGAACAACCATACAGTTATTGAACATAAAACCTTCCTGAGGCTAGAATTAAAGTCTGCAGTTTAGGTAATATCCTGACTCATGTATTCCTTCATTATCTGAAAAGTGTCAATAAAAGACAAATGTGTCTGGGACAGATATTGCAGTTGAATTCAATAAGGCCCTATGGCAAAGCATAATATCAGTGATTCAAGGTATAGCTCATTTGGAAGAAATACTTACTATATAAGAATGATGCACAAATCTCTAAAAGTTACAGAACCAATGTTTTATATATACACTAGATGACTGTAGTGGACGCTGTGTTGAAGCCATAGTGCCTCCATCTTGACACTCACCAACCATTTAAAAAAAAAACATTTTGGAAGCTATAGAAATTAATGTCTACATTTGTTTTTGCTACATTTATTCTATTACAGACACCGTAATGCATATTTTAAAATTACATTATATGAGCTAAACATACAAAAAATATATATATTGTCACGTTCCTGACCTGTTTTCCTTTGTTTTGTATTCATTTTAGTTGGTCAGGGCGTGAGTTGGGTGGGTTTGTCTATGTTTGTATTTCTATGTGGGGTTTTGTGTTCGGCCTGGTATGATTCTCAATTAGAGACAGGTGTGTATTGTTTGTCTCTAATTGAGAGTCATACAAAGGCAGCCAGGGTTTCACTGGTGTTTTGTGGGTGTTTGTTCCTGTGTCAGTGTTTGGGCCACACAGGACGGTTGAAGGTTTGTTAGTTTGTTGTTTTGTAGTGTCGTGTTTGCTGTTTTCATTAAAAGTATGATTAATCACCAATCCGCATCTTGGTCCTATCCATGCTCCTCCTCGTTTGAGGAGGAGAACAACATTGACTGCCTTAACATATATATACAGTCCCAGTCAAAAGTTTAGACACACTTACTCATTCAAGGGTTTTTATTTATTTTTTACTATTTTCTACATTGTAGAATAATAGTGAAGACATCAATATTATGAAATAACACACATGGAATCATGTAGTAACCAAAAAAGTGTTAAACAAATCAAAATATATTTTATATTTGAGATTCTTCAAATATCTCAAATATAAAATATATTTTGATTTGTTTAACACTTTTTTGGTTACTACATGATTCCATATGTACTATTTCATAGTTTTTAAGTCTTCTGCAGAGACACGAGGAGACTGACATTAGACTAGATTGATGTTTATTGTCCTACAAGAGGAAAGTCTTCGCACACCTCACACATATAATCCACATAGGAACACAGCAGGAAATAAACAATAGCAGACAGTGAAAGAGAAAACAGTACACCCCTGTCCCACACCTGCACATAAGAGGAAGTTACATGACATGCCAGTGTGTCAGATCATTCATTACAAACACAAAGCACGCTGGCATGCACTCAGACAGTTTTTTAGAACATGACCCAGTACTGAAACGACAGGCTCATAATGTTTCTGTTACCTTGGCTTGACAACCCTTCAAATGTAAAACTCTGTGCCAGTGAGTTGCTGGGGCATGCTCCATACACTTTAACAAGCTTATTTCAACCTAATGTCACCTTGGGGATTAATAAAGTACAATGAATCTCATCTCATTGATTTCTCAATCCATAAACATAACGAATAACACATACAGTGTATCTACATTCACACTCTTGAGAGAAATTGACGGAAAGTTGAGGTATTTTACACTGCTCTCTTCAGAAAATCAACACATTTTTCAAAAGGCAGCCAATATGTCTGAAGGTAAGCTCCATTCGTAATCGATTTGGAGAGCAGAAAATAACATATTGTTCAGGGAATGGCTCCAACCCGTGAACATTGACTTTGTTCCACTGAGTTTAGTGGAAAAATGGTAGTCAGGTTATATTGTCTGTAACTTAGCAACCTGGAGTAAGAGACAGCCAAAATATATTATGTTCATAACAGGGATTTAAAAATATATATATTTTAAATTTGTCACATGCAATACAGTGAAATTCTTAACTTGCAAGCCCTTCACAACAATGCAGCATTTAGAAAAAAAATCTATATAAAATCTACATATAGATGAGAAAGAAAACATTAGCATGTCCAATTGTTGCGCTATCTGACGTATGACAATGGGGTGGTTGGGGATAGAGATGGTGGCACTATGATGCCAGTGTGTCTGAGTGGTCTTTAGCTCATCTCTGAGGATCGCTTGTAGGGCCCTACTCTTGAGGAATCCTGCCTGTTCCCACACCAGAGGTGGTTGGTGGGAGGAGATTTCAGAGGAAGAGCTCAATGTAATGGCTTGAATGGAATGAATGACACGGTATTAAACACATTGAAACCATGTGTTTGATACCTTTCCATTTATTGTCTTCAGCCATAAAAGCCTGTATCTTCTCCCACCAGCCACCACTGCCCACACAGTCCCTGGGAGCATAGTTCTGTTACTGGGCAACCTGATATTTACACCATTGACTCATCTGTTCCAATCCCGCCTCCACTTTACTCTATGGCTTTACATTGTAAATACCACATTCACACCCTTTAATCTACAACTAGTTACATACGAGTCATCTTAAATCCCAGGTATTGTATGTACAGTGAAAAAGTATTAGCCCCCTTTCTGATCTTCTCTATTTTTTACATATTTTTGATACTGAATGTATCAGATCTTCAAGCAAAACCTCATATTAGATGAAGGGAACCTGAGTTTACAAATAACACAAAAAGCCTGTACTGACTGAGGGACAAGAGTCACGTAGGAGTGACGCCACCTGTCGGAAGCCATTTCAACCACTCACCACTATTCCAGAGAGAACATGGAAGACAATACATTTCCTGGAAGAATGTATAGTACAATTCTCCAAATTCCAAGAAACCAATTCCTATGACTTGGGAAAGGATGGAGCAAGGAATTTGGCAAGAATTGAAAGGAGAAGTAGAGGAATATATGATTACAGACAGAAACAAAAATTACAAAACCCATTTCACCATTGAACAAAGAAACTGGCAAAAGTTCAAACGCTCTACCTTACATTGCTCTGGATCTGAATTAAATATTCTACCCATAGACTGAGTAGAGCAAACCCTATCTATCTATAGACTCATCTCCAACTCATTCCAGCAGAGTCCCTTCACACAATACCTGCTTATACACAGCAGCACACTTGAGGCCTGTTGTCTTGGTATGACAGCCTGCTCTCCTATAGTCAGATAAGATCAAGGTCTGTGCTCTGACATCTTCGTCTGAGACCCTCTCTCCCAGGGGCTGTTGATTCATTCAGGGTCACGGCCACTTCGATTTGCTACCTGGGAGGAACAATGTTACGGTTTCCTCCACCTGTACGCTGCCTGTTTCATCCACCTGTACGCTGGGCCCTCTCAGGGGAATGTGTGGCTGGAGACCAGTCACAGGAAGACAGCCATCGACCACTGAGCTCTGCAGACTGGATGGAGGATCTCTGGATAGCAACACAGGCTTGCAGAGCAAGGTTAAGCAGCCAATCAATATGTAGGAGGTTCAAATGTAAATTCTTTAATAAATTGTTACAAGAAACGTGTCAGCTTCCTAGCATTTCTCATTCTTCAAGTTAGAGTAAAACTAAGAGCTTGAAGTTTCTTGGAGCTAAAGTGGCAATCGATCAATGTGATCCAGCCCACACACTCCTCTGCCGATGCCCCCATCGGTAATTAAATAAGCTTATTGATAGCATAGGTCAGTGAGGTGAACTTTTTTTCAATTTTCTGTTCGCTTGAGTGAAAGCCTCACTTTGTGTCATTCAGTCCAAAGAGAGTAGAGCAGAGCACAGTGTCTCCTTTTCCTGTATCCCTGATGTAGTGCTGCATGTAGGTGGAGGCCTTCACCAACCTTCACAATGGCCATTCAGCAGAGGCTGCCAGACAGGGCACTGCACTCTTCAGGACATCCACGTCGCAAACATATTTTCTTATGAAAAGGTGGGAGTAGAGGGAACATTCTTCAATAAAGGCAGTTATGTGGTACGGTGGATAAACAGGTTTAAGGTACAAACACAAAACAACTCTCAGCAAGGTGAATTATTCTGTCTGAAAACTCGGTTCAGTCGTCAGTTGGAGCAAATTAAAAGCCGATACCTATTATACAAGGCTTTGCAATTCTGTCTGAGTGTACATAGTTGACCAAACTGCACATCAACAACTGTGAAACATTTTAATAATGTTTTTTGTCCACAAACTTTAGCACTTTAACCCTATGCAGTTGCAACTCGACAAAAACATTTGACTACACTACATCAATACAAACGAAGTGGCGACAGCTCACCTGTGACATTCTTGACTGCACATCAAGTCACAACCACTTGCATAATAGATACGTGACAAATATGACTCTAAAATGCTCTGCAGAGATCTGTAATATAGCCTTCCTACAGTACTGCACTGGAGAATCTTAACCATATCTACCATCGACGCATCTACAAACAAAGATAAGAAATGAGACCAAACTCCCTTATCAATACACTGAGTGCCAGTCGGGTTGTGCCATCACGCCAACTTCTTGTGTCACTTATTGTCATGACAAACATGTTTTAGGACAACTGACGTATATTGGACAAACTTGAGCTGTGTCCTGTACAAAGACAGAAATGATAACAGCAGGAACAGAAGAAATGCTGGACACAGATAATGAGAAGATAATCTATAGCACATTCATTTCACACACACTGGATGGGTAAAGGGTTAAATCAATCAATACAGGCCTGAGGGAAGGAATTATGCTGTCCTCAATGCAACCATGGCAACTAACTTACCCCTTCAAACTAGACTCCTTGATAACCTTCGAGTTGATTCTCTGATTGAAAAGTACTTATTTTCATTACTGTTGTTTTGCATGTCAAAAAGCAAGGACAGGGACAGATACAAAACAATATCTGAGTTTCTACATTATTAAAGTGCAAAACAGACCCTTCGACTTGAATTCAGGCAAATACTGCTAGCAATTTCATTTCTATGTGATAGATCACACATTGCATATGAATTGCCAACTGTCACTGCCAATGAATTCAGTGTCTACCATAGTAAGGCAGACAATGTGAGGGAGTTGCCCAGTGGAAAGGTACCGCATAGTGGGTATACTCCATCCTGTTTCTGGCCGGTTCTCTATGCCATCTGGACATACTGAGGAGTAGCACCAGTGAGTCCTACTATACTGCTGTTAGCCTGCTGAGACGTAAAGATCACTCTCCACACTGCCAGTAAAGATCACTCTCCACACTGCTAGTAAAGATCACTCTCCACACTGCTAGTAAAGATCACTCTCCACACTGCCAGTAAAGATCACTCTCCACACTGCCAGTAAAGATCACTCTCCACACTGCTAGTAAAGATCACTCTCCACACTGCTAGTAAAGATCACTCTCCACACTGCCAGTAAAGATCACTCTCCACACTGCCAGTAAAGATCACTCTCCACACTGCCAGTAAAGATCACTCTCCACACTGCCAGTAAAGATCACTCTCCACACTGCCAGTAAAGATCACTCTCCACACTGCCAGTAAAGATCACTCTCCACACTGCCAGTAAAGATCACTCTCCACACTGCCAGTAAAGATCACTCTCCACACTGCCAGTAAAGATCACTCTCCACACTGCCAGTAAAGATCACTCTCCACACTGCCAGTAAAGATCACTCTCCACACTGCTAGTAAAGATCACTCTCCACACTGCCAGTAAAGATCACTCTCCGCATATAACTGCCAGGATGACGGAACAGTTCGGGATATCAGATGCCGTTGATGATGTTTCACTCAGGAATGAGGTGTTCCTGGTAGAGTTCTGCTCCTCGACCCAAGCCCGACGGGCCCTGACATTATACATTTGGTTAGGGCCGGATAGGACCTGTTTTTTCATCAATAACTAGGGTACGGGCAGAGCATAACTAAATTGATAGCTAACACTTTGAAGCCAAGTCATTTGCGTGTGCTCTGCTGCACAGTAGTCATATCTGACTAAGATCATAACATGGTGTCAGAAGTGCTTCAACCTCGTCAAATATAAGACAGGAGAGACTATTTCACAGAAAATAAATGTTCCTTGAGTTTTGTCAGAGTTTAGTTTGACGAAAAGTATCTAACAGCTAACTGCTCTCTCATGTCTCTTCATTGAGCAGAGCAGCCCAAGCGAAGCGTTGCTATGGATACTCACAGACTCAGAGCGCCATGAGCAGAGAGCATGCAGAGCGAGCTGCGTGCGAAGGAGCGAGTGACAGAGAGGATTTCCCATTTTGGGCAGGGCCTTAAATTTGGCATAAGCAATCGTGCCTGGGTAGGGTAGAGCCTGAACGTTGCGGACATGGGTAGGGCTTGGGTTTAGAATGAATGCCCGTGCAGAGCTCTAGTTTCTGGTGCCCATAGAGAACACATGGTGCCGAGTGCCACTTGAGACACCTACACAGTAAACCCCTTTCAGGATTATAATGTGACGAACAGAAATATAGATTATAGTATAATAGCAGAATACTGCTCTCTATCATCTGACACAAGTGCAGAAATGGCACGGCTGAATTGTGAAATAGATGATGTATTTTCTTGAAGATCTGTCAAATGATTATCTATGGCTTGGAGATCACTCCCCTTCCATCACAGTAATACTCAAAAAGAGTTGTCTCATTTGAACAGCTTTTTGATTGCTCGAAGGCAGGCTTTGTCAGAGTGTTGCTGAGGATTAAAGACAAAAGGAGGGACCACTCCACTAAATCCATCCCCTGAGAGGAGCCGTCTCGGTCAACGCTCACACGTGCACACAAACAAGCAGGGCCTAGGGAAACTACATTGCAGCATAAATCATGCAACAAACACCCCGTAGAGATGTGCACACACCCACCCGCCAAAGATACGAAGTTTACACAGCACAGCGTATGATTTATAAACCACAGAGCCGAAAGGTAAAATGAAAACGATCCATCTAAATTGATGACATCAATTATCTCAGGGACAATTTACCCAAAATGAGAAGAATGTATTAACAGGAAGTGAGGGTTAAAGGAGGCAGTCATTTATAAAACCAAATGAATCTGATATTTACCAAGATCATATTGAAGTAACAATATTTCAGGATAATCACTCCAATCTACCACAGCCCTCCCACACCGGGACCAGATAAGAAGTCCCTCCATGATATTTTGTCTTATTTTTCTTCTTCTTCCTTTAGAAATGAAGCATTATTTGAAATGAACACAGTGCATGGAGCGAAGGGGAGTTGGTGCGGGTTTTAGTACATGCAACAACCCCCCTTTGCTCCATGCACCGTACAAAGATCACCATCTGGAGCGTTGGCCCATTTGCTATTCAGCCATCTGTGGCAATGACACTCTTCTGTTATTACTAATGCTCAATTTCTGTTTTTTTCATTCTTAGCCCCCCACACAAAGAAACATTTTCCAAGGACGCAATGTGTTGGGCAAGATAACAACCAAAGTGCAGTGATGAAGAACCACTGCTGTGTTGTGGTGGTGTACCCTGTTTATATTACTGCATGGACATCTGAGCAGTCAGATCCAAGCACTGGCATTAATACCCTGTTAAATTCCACCCTGCCTGTCCCCCAAATGCAGGTTCCATAGGGCTCTGGTAAAAAGAAGTACACCATATAGTGAATGGGGTGCCACCCAGTTCACTTTAAGACTAAGAGAATATACTGTGGTACTGACAGAAGTTAAGGTGAGAAAAGAAACATCACATTCTTTAAAATGTTTTAAATATTTATTCATGTCATAAATCCTAACTCTGTCTTTCACATTCCATCCTCCTGCAGAATCGACAAAGCACTGGCCCTAAAGCCATGTCTTGTCTGTGATAGGCTATTCCTCCTTGCCACCATGGCATGTCTGTGTTTATTGGGTGTAGTATCGATGTTTGGGGTCAGGAGAGAGATGTGTGTGAGCAGTTCTGTTCTGCTGGGCAGAGGTAATACTGCGTGACATTTGTTTGTTTGGAGGGGTTCACCACCCGGGCCACTAAGGTCCAGCTTATCATTTTGATGGGTTACTCCTAAGTGGCTCCCACAGTCAAAGGTGATATCCCTCTATGCAGATAAAATATATTGAATACAAATATAAACGCAACATGTAAAGAGTTGGTCCCATTTTTCATGAGCTGAAATAAAATTTCCCAGAAATGTTCCATATGCACAAAATGCTTATTTCTCTCAAATTTTGTGCACCAATTTGCTTACTTCCCTGTTAGTGAGCATTTCTCCACCTGACAGGTGTGGCATATCAAGAAGCTGATTAAACAGCATGATCATTACACAGGTGCACCTTGCGCTGGGGGCAATAAAAGGCCACTCTAAAATGTGCAGTTCTGTCGCACAACACAATGCCACAGATTTCTCAAGTTTAAAAAGAGCTTGCAATTGGCATTCTGACTGCAGGAGCTGTTGCCAGAGAATTTAATGTTAATTTCGCTACCAATGTTGTTTTATAGTATTTGGCAGTACATCCAACCTGCCTCACAACCACAGACCACGTGTAACCACACCAGCCCAGGACCTCCACATCCGTCTTCCTCACCTGCGGGATCGACTGAGACCAGCCACCCGGACAGCTGATAAACTGAGGAGTATTTCTGTCTGTAATAAAGCCTTTTTTCTGGAAAATATTATTTATGATTGGCTGGGCCTAGCTTTCCAGTGGGTGGGCCTATGCCCTTCCAGGCCAACCCATGGCTGCGCCCCTGCACAGTCATGTGAAATCCATAGATTAGGGCATAATGAATGTATTTCAATTGACTGATTTCCTTATATGAACTGTAACTTGTTGAAATTGTTGCATGTTGCGTTTACATTTTTGTTCTAAAATGTACTACCCTTCCTTGACTTCTGCTTGCTTTAGCACAAGCTAATGGAAAACTCCCACACCTAGGGTTAAGCTTCTAACATTTGTTGGTCTTTTTAGGATACTAAATTGTTTGCCTTGAAGCAAATTAAAGCAGTTAAACAAAACGTTTTAGCTTATTCCAATGCAGTAGTACCTCCAGAGAACTGGTTGTTTGACAGGCTGCTTGTCATGAGGAGAATGTGCTTTCACATGTACCACTACGTCAAGACACCAGCTAGCTCGAAGACATCACACATGATAAAACACACATCAACTCTATGACCTTACTCACATGATAACCAGTACATTTGAGAAATTGTAAAGAGACTGTTTGTCAATCTACGCTTCATCAAGTTATAGGAGAGAAAAGTCTTTGTAAAATGAGAGAGATGTAGCTTCACTATATAGAATACATCCATCTATACCCATCTCTGAAATGGCATATATCAATAAGGAGGTCAGGCATGATTGTACTTCTTGGAAAGCTCCATTTAATGAATAGCCGGGTCAGACAGGGACAGGCCTAAAAATAGAAGGAATACAATCACAATCCCCCATTTACACAATGGATGGATAGACACATCCTTGCTGGTGGCGACACAGATAAGAGGGAGGGAATAACAGGGGTTCTGGTTCTCCCTGTCACCAGTACAGAGAGGAGACTATTGATGCACACCCACTGAGGGAGCTGATGGTTCAGCCGGAGGGCAAATAGTGGTGATAGGATAAACAGAGGAGCTCCATGGTTGAACACACCCTGGCTGCATGCCAAATGGCACCCTATTCCTTTTATAGAGCACTACTTTTATAGTACACTATATAGGGAACAGGGTGCCATTTGGGACACACACCCGGCGCCCTCCCTGGGCATGTGGCCAGCTCTCTGCAATACATATAACACCTATCTCTCTGCAGGACATATAAAATCTCACTGCAGGACATATAGCATCTCTCTGCAGGACATATAGCATCTCTCTGCAGGACATATAGCATCTCTCTGCAGGACATATTGCATCTCTCTGCAGGACATATAGCATCTCTCTGCAGGACATATAGCATCTCTCTGCAGGACATATAGCATCTCTCTGCAGGACATATAGCATCTCTCTGCAGGACATATAGCATCTCTCTGCAGGACATATAACATCTCTCTGCAAGACCTTTAATGCAGGACATTTAACACAGCTCTCTCTGCAGGATATTTAACACATCTCTCTCTGCAGGACATTTAACAGATCTCTCTGCAGGACATTTCACACGCATCTCTCGGTGAGCAGAGAGGCCTTGATGTAGTAACACATGAAATATATATAAGCCTTCTGGTGACATAAGTCTGAATTAGAAAAGTAATTTATTTCATGCAGCGATGTGATATAAGTAAACTTTTCAATTTAACTGTGAGAATTAAGTACATTGGCCTACAGAAATGTAGAGACCTGCTGACAAGATGGATGGTATGGACAGCTGTCTGTCTGTTGTCCTGTACTTGTCTTAAACATTTTCACACTGCCCACAGCTTCAAAGCACACTGACAGTTCAATTCACACATGATGAAAAGCAATCACGGCAGGCTGTTCACTGAAGGCTCATCATCACAAACTATAAAGAGTACTTCTTTAATGGAATGTTTGAATGTGAACTTCACTGTTGGTTTGAGCAGGGAAGAAGGTCATTCAGTCTCATTATGCAGGCAGCTCGGCCAGGTTGGGTCGCACATCAGACCACCACATAAGCATCCAAACCTCGGAAAAGGCCAGTGTGTATCCAATCCTCCTCTCATTCAGTGCTGAGAACCCATCAGGTACCCTGAAAATATTAATGAGACTCTCAATAGAACTGGACTTCAGTCATAGAGGGCACTCTAACCCTCCGCTAGGCTACATCAATAGACTATGCAGACGGAGGCTTATTGTGGGGGAGCCAGGCAGGGCTAGGGTATTTCTACAAATGAAAATTCAAATGAAGGCTGCCAAACATATTCATTGTGGAACATGTTGCGCCCAAGGGCTAGTGCTGAGCGATTAGTGCTTTTTGAAGTTGGTTCAGTAAGATTATAGAAAAAATAAATAACGGAATAAAACAATAAATAATAGTCCCATGATGGTAGTGACTGTCCATTACGGCTTATCATTTATCAACCACCATTTATTCACTTTACTTTACTTTAATAAAATATTTCAGTTGTGCACATTACATTTGTTTTGATTTGATGACTATCATTTCATTCCAAGTCACCATCTCATCTCTATTGAGCTGCTGCATATGCTGTCTGACAAAATCACTATTTTAGTAGTTCTCCAAAGTAAATAAGGCACACTTTTATGACTGCTGAATACCAACTATCAATGACTTACATCATCTATTTTCAGGTAGAGATACCTTGCGAAGCAACAGCTGCTCTCTATATCCCCTCAAGATTGTGCATTCTTCTGCCTCTTCCTTAGCAGGCTTAAATAAACAGACCGGACAAATATTATGCAATAGATTATGGTCATTGTAGTTAATTACCACGTTTTATGCGCTAAACTATGTAGAATATTGGCCTGTTGGTAATGACAACACTAACTACATCACACAGTTCAGTTCTCTAGAGAAACTGTGCAATGTGCACATTGAGCTCACAGAAAAAACCTTGAACAAAATGGAATTCAAATAATCGAACCAACGTTGGTCAATTAGTTGTTCTCTCAACAGTATGTGCATATGTCAGCTGAATCCAACAAACTCAACAATTCACTTATTTTTTTATAAATACGTCTATAAATTATCATCACGATGTGCATGTAACTGCCAAAATAAAGGAAACACCAACATAAAGTGTCTTAATAGGGTGTTGGGCCACCACGAGCCAGAACAGCTTCAAGTGTCTGGAACTCTATTGGTGGGATGCGACACCATTCTTCCACAGAAATTCCATAATTTGGTGTTTTGCTGATGGAAAACGCCGTCTCAGGCACCACTCCAGAAATTCCCATAAGTATTCAATTGGGTTGAGATCTGGTGACTGAGACAGACACATGCACACCAGGGTTCTAGACTAACTTTTTCAACTAGTGGCACTGGTGCTATCAACCTTTTCAGTTGATGGCACCAGCACATGATTTGGTTGCATCAATTCTTTGCCGCTGTGGGGAGATAATGACCTGACCTGTGTCCCATAATGTGCATGTATTCCATACAGAACCAGGCTAATAATAACTAGCCATCTTTTACATTAGCATGCCCTTGCAGAGCTTGATATATCAGGTGAATGTGTGCCAACTGAAAGTTACTGGCCCGGATGAAAAGAATACTGGGCCGGGAAAGCGGATAACGCAAACATCAATTAAATGTTATCTTTAATTTGCGGGCTCAGCAAGTAGCCTATAATGACCTACCCTCCATACACAAATAATTACATTTTAATTTGACAATATCAGATTTACACTGATTGTTTGTAGGAAAAATGTAACCTTTGCACAATCTCAAAAGAGTGTTATTGTTAGCAATTTTGTCTAAGTTGTAGAGCCCTATAAAATTAGTTTTATCTTTTGGTTAAAAGAAATCCCAGTTTTTCCAGGTTTCCCCTATATTTTTCAGGTTTTCACTCGAAGACTACAAATAGATGATGTTCTAAGTCCACCGCTTATTAAACCACATCAGGAGACCACGTTTGAAGTCTGGGAACAATCCCCCGAAAATGTAGGGGAAGCTGTAGTTGCCCTATAATTCAACTGTGCATCTAGCAAGAGACTTATGTTTGGCTAGCGGTGTTTTTGTACTGTACAATGTACAGTCTACAAGCAGGGCTTGACATTAACTTTTTCATCCACTTATCTTACGGACAAGTAGGACTAATTTCTTACTTGTCCCCCCCACAAAAAATGTGCTAACACCATGGGCCAAAAAGGTGACTGAAAATTGTGTTGTATGATGCAAGGAACCATTTCACAAAATAACCTAACGTTATTATCACTGGTATTGACAACGGATGGCTGCTGGTCTCTGATCCCATGTATTATATGTCTGGCCATTGTGCCCTTGAGCAAGACACTTAAGCCCTCACAAAGTAAAATACTGCACTAGGCTACTGTATGAAACACATGTGGTCCATCAACCCCCCATCTGGAAAGCTACTGAGCTACAGGCTTTTGATCGAACCCTGCTCAAACACAGTTTAGGTCCTGTTGAGTAACTGATTATTATTATTATTATTTTTAATGTGGTATGTTCGAGCAGGGCTGGAGCAAAAGCCTGAACATCCAGTATCTCTCCTGGACTCCAGGAATGGTTGGCCACCCTGCAACATTACGATTACAACCAAATACTTTTGTCTTTATAAAAAAAAATCCCTTATTCAATGAGCCAGGGATCAAATGGCTAAGGAGCGCGAGGTAGCGAACTAAGATGTTTTTAAGATGTTTTATGTTTTCAGCTTGGGGATTCGATCCAGCAACCTTTCGGTTACTGGCCCAATGCTCTAACCACTAGACTATCTGCCTTTATTTTGGCAAATACCCGTACAGTCTTCCTGGCTTTAATAGCAACAGCAAAAATATGATCACCGAAAAAATGGAATGGAATCAGTATTTTCCACACAGCCCTTCTTTACTCCTAAAGTGGAGCTTACGCTCCAAAGCCAACCACAAAATGGTTTTGAGAAAACTGAAAGATTCCCAAGCCGGAACTGTCAAAAATAGGGAGAACAAGAGGGGGCAGGACCAAAGCGGAAAAAAGGCAAACACAGTGGTTGTGTCACAAATTGCACTATATTATTCACTATATAGTGCACTACTTTTGACCAGAGCCCTATGGACTCTGGTCAAAATAGTGCACTATAAAGGAAATAGGGTGCCATTTGGGAGCACCCAGAGTGACCGGCTATAATGGGAGAACAGGAAATTACCTCTGTGATAATAACGTAAATGACACATCAATTAGTTCCCCTGAAAGAGATGCCTGTTCACGTCAGAGAGCCAGCAAATCTCCATTTGTGTTCCGGTGCAGTGTGGGGCTGCTGCCACCCTTCCAAACCTCCAGTTTGCAGCCTAATCTCATTCCCAGCCCAGCACACCCAGGAGACTGCCTCCCACTAACTGATAGGTACTGAGATTTTCATATCCTCCATTATAAAATCTGAAATCAAAGAGCGATGCAAAACCAAAACGGTTTTACAGAGAGGAGGATTCAGACAGAGCGTGCTGTAAAGGCTGGGGGAAAGCTCTGAATGAATCCCAGGTGGGTGATCTCAGACTACTGCTGCTGCTTTCAGACAAAATGGACCGACTTAACAGAGTCAGCCATTTTTATCTCGTGGCCAAACTTGATTCCTTCATGCACGGTCACTTGAGTGGCAATCTAATCTGACAACTTGGATAATAAGACAATGCCATGGCCATTGTTTTGCCCATAGGGAAGTGTTTCATCAGGCTTAAACTGGACTGTATGACAACATGATTTGAAAAGCTGCTCTTCTAGCAGGTGCAGGGCTGTACTAGCTCTCCTCCGGCCCAAATATTTCTCTATTATCCATTTACCACATTTCACCTGTGATTGTGTGACAATTGATTAAAGGCACATTCAGCTCAAGGGATATTGGCAAACAGGTTGGATTTTTAGCTTGAGTCCAAATCTACCCTCATTTCCTAGTTGTGGACAGGTTCTATATAATTTCCTAGTTGGGGATAGGTTCTATATAATTTCCTAGTTGGGGATAGGTTCTATATAATTTCCTAGTTGGGGATAGGTTCTATATAATTTCCTAGTTGGGGATAGGTTCTATATAATTTCCTAGTTGGGGATAGGTTCTATATAATTTCCTAGTTGGGGATAGGTTCTATATAATTTCCTAGTTGGGGATAGGTTCTATATAATTTCCTAGTTGGGGATAGGTTCTATATAATTTCCTAGTTGGGGATAGGTTCTATATAATTTCCTAGTTGGGGATTGGTTCTATGTCATTTTACTTCCCTTCTATACTGAACAAAAATATAAACGTGATACAAACATGACACAATTTCAAAGAGTTTACTGACAGTTCATAGAAGGAAATCAGTCAATTCAAATTAATTAGGCCATAATCTATGGATTTCACCTGGGAGGGCAAAGGCCCACCCACTTGGGAGCCAGGTCCACCCACATGGGGAGCCAGGACCCCCGCCTCCAATTTGTAGCATTGTGTTGTGTGACAAAACTGCACATTTTAGAGTGGCATTTTATTGTCCACAGCACAACACGCACCTTTGTAATGTTCATGCTGTTTAATTTAAGTGACTATCAATGACATTGCTGTTGCTACCCTATGATCTGCAGCTGGACCAGGGATATCAATATTGTAACACACCGTCATAAAGAAGACAAGGCTCCCGATAGCAAATAAATGAGAACTCAGAGAGAAGAGAACAGAAACTTTCCTGAGGTCAGAGAAAAATAGCACCCAACACCAGAGAGGAGGTAGTTAAATACATAGACCCGGTTTGATAGTTTGTTTGACACCGACCGTAGCATCTGACTAAAGAACAGACTGAGTGGAGTATATTTTTTATGAAAATGATGTCGAACACCTGTGGCACCAAACTAGAGAATTCCTTAAGGTAGTACTTCATCAGTATTTGGAAGAGATGGGGTTGACACACAATGTGCATCATCAGAGATAAGACGCTGAGTCAGCAATTTATATGTAAAATACTCTGCCTCCATGTGCCCCATTATTCTGAGTGCCTGCAGGTGTGCACGGCTGCACGCCACCTCTACTTATCGCCAGTACGTCTCTCTCTGAATTCCATCACTTCCATTACGCTGTGAAGACACCATCTGTCATGTGCCTGAGGTGGTGATGTTGTGATAATTAATTTACTATGTACAGAGCCATGTTGTATTACATTTCCATTTGAGTCATTTAGCACAGTTTCCCAACTTGGTCATGGGGCCCCACCGGGTGTTGGTTTTTACCCTACACAGCTGATTTAAATAACCAACTCATCATCAAGCTTTGATTATTTGAAAATCAACAGTGTAGTGCTACGGCAAAAAATAAATGTGCACCCAGGGGGGGCCCCAGGACCGAGTTTGGGACACCCTGGTTTAGCAGAGACTCTTATCCAGAGAAACTTAAAGGAGCAATTAGGCTTAAGTGCCTTGCTCAAGGGCACATTGACATAATTTTCATCTAGTCGGCTCAGCGATTCAAACCAGCAACCTTTCGGTTACTGTCCCAACACTCTAAATCGCTAGGCTACCTGCGACCCCAGAGAAAAACACATCATCTTCAAACAATCCAAATAGGGGATACGGTGTCTCCTTGAGGGAGGGAGATGATCGAAGACCAGGATTATTGCCCCAGATAAGGGTAATCTTCCCCGGGACCGCTGCTGTAATAATAACATCATCATAACATCGTTACAGTGGTGCCCGGCAGAGATGGATATTTCCCTCCAACACAAAGCAGAGATGGTGTATCTATCTTCCACTTTTTATTGTGTAGACAGTGGCTGTTCCACACAGATACTGGACCTGTTGACTGTCAGAGTGCAGGTTTGGGCATCCCTCCCTTCCTTCACAATGACAGGAGGACACGGAGAGGTGACTTTGACACAGAGTGAGCCTGACAAATACATTTCTCCAGAGACCTGAGGGCCGAGTCCTACCCCGCTGTCTTATTATTAGAGGGAGGTCTTTAAAAAGTTGTTGCTGCGGTGCAATCAGCCTGTAGAGACAGGCCAGTGACTCTGACACAAATAACAGTGTTTAAGACAGACTCACCCCGCAAGGCTGAAAGATAAGGTCGTTGACTTCATGGCTGACCGGGGACATGAAGCTGCCTTCCAGGATTTGAAAAAAACACAACAGGAGATTTCATCACCAACAGGACAGATACTGTAACACTGTACAGCAAGGAATGAAAATAAGCTGGAGTCTGGGGAATAGAATGACATCTATAGCCTGCTATAAGAACACACAGAAACCCATAGCCTACGTCACAAATTGCACTCTATTCCCTTTATAGTGCACTACTTTTGAACAGAGCCCTATAGGCCATAGTAAGGCTTGGGTTAAAAGTAGTGCACTATGTAGGGTAGTGTTGCACAGTATACCGAAACTTCGGTACCTTTTCGATACTAGTACAATCATTTTTGTTACTTTAGGTACTTCTGTCAAATGTGTCTCACGCCATACAGATTGAGAGGATCGAGACTGTCTAGTAATTTGTCTGAATATTTTTAAGGAGGCAGTAGTAAGCTAGTCAAGCTACTTGCGCATGCAGCTGACACAGCGCAAGATCCTTTTGAGGAGCAAGCGCAGAGGAGAGAGAGAATGCCAACAGCATAGCTTATAACGAAAATATCTCTACGCCCACAGCTTGACAAAACTGTCTCCAGAAGCGAACTATGGGAATACTTTGCTAACAGAGCAGATGAGGGCCAGCTCACCGAAACAACTATGCAAAAGGTGTTACAATGCAGTGCAGTGCAAGGGAGGTTTAGTAGAAAAACGACAAAAAAAACTATTTTACACATGACATCAGGGCTGCCAACTTTTGAAGAATGCATGGAGTGAGATTTGCTATGTGAATTTTAGTACCCACTGGCACAACCCTTAGATGGGGCACTGGGGTCCTCCCACAGGAAAATTGTACTTTTAAAGCTAATTTCCTGCAATTATACGTATTTTAAAATGGCTTAGGCCTAGATCCAGGGTAAAAAAATAAATAAAACAGGTCAGGTGTATTCAGGATGCTTTGAAAATTAAATTAACTCAAAATTTGACGACATTATTACCTTGAGAGTTTTGGGGGATGAAATTGAAAGTATGCTAATATTTTGGTAAACAGATTTTTTTAGGTGGTTTGACACTTTATTCAGACTGTAATAACATGAGATAGGGAGGCAGGCAAATGGTAGAAAGAGTGGGAAGGTTGGAAGCAGGGAATGATGCCTGTTCTCAGGTGGAAACTTGTATGTGACATGTGTCAGGAGTGTTACCACTACACCAAGGCTCTACACAGAAAATGTTAATATTAATGGTTGGGTGGCAGTGGGCAACCAAATCATAGATTGCAGTCTCCTTGTCCATAGACTGCTTTCAAGGTAAGGACAAACATTTTGTAATTTGGGTGAATTATCTCTTTAAAATAGGGCTGGAAGAAAATCCTGATCTATGTTTCCCAAGTGCTGGGTGTTGGAAAATGTTAATTTCTCTAAATCACCCAACCTTCAAGACAAATAGAATGAATATCAATATTCAGGTGGTTTATGCCTACTAGTTGAAGATCCTTGACATCATCTTACTCTACATAGACAAAATATGTGTTTATGAGATGTGAGTCCCCCTACCATCTCTGCCTAGCATGTGCACAATACTAAAATGTCAAAAACTATATTTGATTCCTGGAGCATTTAATATCCAATGCTTAGCTTATTCGTATGACTTATTCAACACTGTGCATGAATGGCAGCAAAATACAAAGCCTCATATAATTAATTTTCAAAGTAGGTATATCAGATTTCAAATATGTGATTAAACTGGGAAAATGAGAACTGTTCCACTGATCAGACTAAATAAAGAAAATAGATCAAATATCCTGAAGAAAAGATTACATAATTCTGCCCCTACACCCTAGCCAAATTATTAGTCTATTTATTATCCCCCCCCTAGAATCAAAATCACACTTGTGGGTTTGGTATTTTTTGGCATTTTATTAGGATCCCCATCAGCTGTTGCAAATTAGCAGCTACTCTTCCTAGGGTCCACACAAAACATAATGACATAATACAGAACATCAATAGACAAGAACAGCTCAATTACAGAACTACATACATTTAAAAAAAGGCACACGTAGCCTACATATCAATGCATACACACAAACTATCTAGATCAAATAGGGGGGAGGCGTTGTGCCGTGAGGTGTTGTTTTATGTTTTTTTAAAATCAGGTTTGCTGTTTATTTGAGCAATATGAGATGGAAGTAAGTTCCATGCAATAAGGGCTCTATATAATACTGTATGCTTTCTTGAATATGTTCTGGATTTGGGGACTGTGAAAAGACCCCTGGTGGCATGTCTGGTGGGATAAGTGTGTGTGTCAGAGCTGTGTGTAAGTTGACTATGACAATTTGGGATTTAACACATTAATGTGTCTTATAAAAAGAAGAAGTGATGCAGTCAGTCTCTCCTCAACTCTTAGCCAAGAGAAACTGTCAGGCATAGTATATATCAGCCCTCTGATTACAATGAAGAGCAAAATGTTCTGGGCCAGCTGCAGCTTAACTAGGTCTTTCCTTGCAGCACACGACTGGACAATAATCAAGATTAGACAAAACTAGAGCCTGCAAAACTTGCTTTTTGGAGTGTGGTGTCAAAAAAGCAGAGCATCTCTTTATTACAGCCAGACCTCTCCCTATCTTTACAACCATTGAATCTATATGTTTTGACCATGACAGTTTACAATCTAAGGTAACGCCAAGTAATTTAGTCTCCTCAACTTGATCAACAGCCACACCATTCATTACCAGATTCAGCTGAGGTCTAGAACTTAAGGAATGGTTTGTACCAAATACAATGCTCTTAGTTTTAGAGATGTTCAGGCCAAAACAGACTTTCAGGGTTTCAGTGACTTCATTAGCTGTGGTTGCTGATGCGTATATGGTTAAATCATCAGCATACATGGACACACATGCTTTGCTTAATCCCAGTGGCAAGTCATTGATAAAAATAGAAAATAGTAGAGGGCCTAGAGAGCTGCCCTGCAGTACAGCACACTTTACATGTTTGACATTAGAGAAGCTTCCATTAAAGAAAACCCTTGGCGTTATACACTGCTCAAAAAAATAAAGGGAACACTTAAACAACACAATGTAACTCCAAGTCAATCACACTTCTGTGAAATCAAACTGTCCACTTAGGAAGCAACACTGATTGACAATAAATTGCACATGCTGTTGTGCAAATGGAATAGACAAAAGGTGGAAATTATAGGCAATTAGCAAGACACCCCCCAAAACAGGAGTGATTCTGCAGGTGGGGACCACAGACCACTTCTCAGTTCCTATGCTTCCTGGCTGATGTTTTGGTCACTTTTGAATGCTGGCGGTGCTCTCACTCTAGTGGTAGCATGAGACGGAGTCTACAACCCACACAAGTGGCTCAGGTAGTGCAGTTCATCCAGGATGGCACATCAATGCGAACTGTGGCAAAAAGGTTTGCTGTGTCTGTCAGCGTAGTGTCCAGAGCATGCAGGCGCTACCAGGAGACAGGCCAGTACATCAGGAGACGTGGAGGAGGCCGTAGGAGGGCAACAACCCAGCAGCAGGACCGCTACCTCCGCCTTTGTGCAAGGAGGTGCACTGCCAGCGCCCTGCAAAATGACCTCCAGCAGGCCACAAATGTGCATGTGTCTGCTCAAACGGTCAGAAACAGACTCCATGAGGGTGGTATGAGGGCCCGACGTCCACAGGTGGGGGTTGTGCTTACAGCCCAACACCGTGCAGGACGTTTGGCATTTGCCAGAGAACACCAAGATTGGCAAATTCGCCACTGGCGCCCTGTGCTCTTCACAGATGAAAGCAGGTTCACACTGAGCACATGAGCACATGTGACAGACGTGACAGAGTCTGGAGACGCCGTGGAGAACGTTCTGCTGCCTGCAACATCCTCCAGCATGACCGGTTTGGCGATGGGTCAGTCATGGTGTGGGGTGGCATTTCTTTGTGGGGCCGCACAGCCCTCCATGTGCTCGCTAGAGGTAGCCTGACTGCCATTAGGTACCGAGATGAGATCCTCAGACCCCTTGTGAGACCATATGCTGACACATACACATTTGTGGCCTGCTGGAGGTCATTTTGCAGGGCTCTGGCAGTGCACCTCCTTGCACTAAGTCGGAGGTAGCGGTCCTGCTGCTGGGTTGTTGCCCTCCTACGGCCTCCTCCACGTCTCCTGATGTACTGGCCTGTCTCCTGGTAGCGCCTGCATGCTCTGGACACTACGCTGACAGACACAGCAAACCTTTTTGCCACAGTTCGCATTGATGTGCCATTCTGGATGAACTGCACTACCTGAGCCACTTGTGTGGGTTGTAGACTCCATCTCATGCTACCACTAGAGTGAGAGCACCGCCAGCATTCAAAAGTGACCAAAACATCAGCCAGGAAGCATAGGAACTGAGAAGTGGTCTGTGGTCCCCACCTGCAGAATCACTCCTGTTTTGGGCGGTGTCTTGCTAATTGCCTATAATTTCCACCTTTTGTCTATTCCATTTGCACAACAGCATGTGAAATTTATTGTCAATCAGTGTTGCTTCCTAAGTGGAGAGTTTGATTTCACAGAAGTGTGATTGACTTGGAGTTACATTGTGTTGTTTAAGTGTTCCCTTTATTTTTTTGAGCAGTGTATTAGATAGATTGCTCTGAATCCACGATATGGCAGAGGTTGAGAAGCCTTAACACATTCGTTTTTTCAATAGGTTATGATAAATAATATCACAGGCTGCAAAGAAATCTAACAGTACAGCTCCCACAATCTTCTTATTATCAATTTCTTTCAACCAATCATTTGTCATTTGTGTCAGTGCAGTACATGTTGAGTGGCCTTCTCTATAAGCATGCTGAAAGTCTTAATTTGTTTACAGAGAAATAGCATTGTACACATTTTTTCCCAACTGTTTGCTAAGAGCTGGCAGCAAGCTTTTAGGTCTGCTGTTAATACTAGTAAAGGACGCTTTACCACTCTTGGGTAGCAGAATTACTTTGGCTTCCCTCCAGGCCTGAGGACAAAGACATTCCTCTAGGCTCAGATTAAAAATATGACAGATAGGAGTGGCTATAGAGTCAGCTACCATCCTCAGTAGCTTTCCATCTAAGTTTTCAATGCCAGGAGGTTTGTCGTTATTGATCAATAACAAAAAATATCCCACACAAACTTTATAAAATTCAAACTTGCAATGCTTTTCATTCATTATTAGTTTTTTTTATGCATGAATACAATTGCTCACTGTTTGTTGTTGGCATTTCCTGTCTAAGTTTGCCCACTTTGCCAATGAAATAATCATTAAAATAATTTGCAACATCAAAGGGTTTTGTGATGAATAAGCCATCTGATTCGATGAAAGATGGAGTTGAATTTGTCTTCCTGCCCATAATTTCATTTAAAGTAAGCCAGTCAGATGTGCAGCCAGACTTATTAGCCACTCCTTTTGCCCCATCTCTTTCAACCACACAGTTTTTCAATTCCTCATCAATCCATGGAGCCTTAACAGTTCCAAACAGTCAGTTTCTTAACAGGTGCATGTTTATCAATAATTGGAAGAAGCAACTTCATAAATTCCTCAAGTGCAACGTCTGGATGCTCCTCATTAATCACATCAGACCAACAAATATTTGTAACATCATCCACATAAGAGTCACAGCAAAATATTTTGTATGATCTTATACACCGTTTTGGCCCAGCTGTTGAAACTTTGGAGTTCCAACTTCAGGGATACCTTCTTGAACACAAACTTATTTTTGAACTACAATCTGGCTTCAGAACAGCTCATTCCACTGATACTTGCCTTTTCCACCTTTTTGACCACATTAAGCAGGAAAGTGAGAAGGGGAACTATACAGGTATGGTCATGGTAGACTTGCAGAAAGCTTTTGAAACTGTAGACCATGATATTCTCCTAATGAAACTGACATGCATGGGTCTAAATTATGTAGAAGTGAATTGGTTTAGGTCTTATCTGACCAACAGAACACAAGTATGTAATGTTGGTGATGTTCTGTCAGAGGCCAAAGAAATATCCTGTGGAGTACCGCAGGGATCAATTTTAGGGCCTCTCTTATTTCTTATATATGTTAATGATATGCCAGATACAGTAAAGTGCAAACACTTGCTTTAAGCTGATTCAGCCATACTGGTATCTGGGAAGGATACAGTTTACATAGAGGAGACCCTGAGTAAGGAATTGCATTTTGTTAGAGATTGGTTGTCTGACAACAAATTGTCACAACATTTGGGAAAAACTTAATCGATTTTGGTTGAAACAAAACGTAGATTGCTTAGGGCTGACAAGATAACAGTAAACTGTGCAGGCAAGGAGATTGAATCTAAAACAAGTATCTTATCTTGGTGTGACCCTAGATCAATCCCTTTCTGGAGGCCTGATTGCTGCAAAAATTATTACTAAAATGGCAAACAAATTTACATTTTTATATCGTAAAATTAGATAGTTTACCATTAAAAGTTAAGAAACTGCTTGTCTCAACCTTCATTTAGTGTAATTTTGATTATGCCTGCTCTGCTTGATATAGTGGGCTATCAAAAAAGCTGAAAAAGAGAATGCAGGTCATGCAAAATAATGTTATCAGGTATATGGTGAATGTCCCCCCTAGAACCCACATAGGGGTACAGGAGTTCTGGGAGGTGGGCTTGTTGCCTTTGGAGTCCAGAGTGGACCAACTGTTGCCCAAAGTAAATAAAAAATAAAAATAAATCCTGGATATAGCCACTATATTGTGATCACTGCATCCAATGGGTATGGATACAGCTTTAGAACAAAGTTCTACAGTATTAGTAAAAATGTGATCGATACATGTGGATGATCTTGTTCCTGTAGTGTTTTTAAACACCCCGGTAGGTTGATTAATAACCTGAACCAGACTACAGGCACTGGTTAAAGTAAGAAGCTTCCTCTTGAGCAGACAGCTTGATGAAAACCAGCCAATATTCAGGTCCCCAAGAAAGTAGACCTCTCTGTTTACATCACATACACTTGAAAAAGAAAAGGAGAGCTGCACACTCAACGAGCTCAGATGCAATACTTTAATATCCTAATATCCAACATTTCGACAGACAAGCTGTCTTCATCAGGATATAATAAGCCAGAACCTCGCCTAAACAGGTGTTCGTTTCTTTCGTCTCCAGATACATCACATACACTATCAAACATTTCACACATATTATTTAGATACTGATTGTTGGCACTTGATGGCCTATAGCAACACCCCAAAAGAAAATAATTTAGATGTGCCAGGTGAACCTGCAACCACAACACTTCAATAACACTTGACATAAGAGCTTCTCTAAGCATAACAGGGATATGGCTCTGAATATATACAGCAACACCTCCCCCATAAGCATTTCGGTCTCTTCTATAGATGTTATATTCTTGTATTGCTACTGCTGTATCATCAAATGAATTATCTAAGTGAGTCTCAAAAACGGCTAATTTCTAAATGTTATCTGATGTTAGCAAGTTATTGATTTCATGAACCTTATTTCTAAGGCTACATATATTAATATGGGCTATTTTCAGCCCTTTCTTGGGTAGCTTTTCAGAGATAGACATAATACTGAAAAGCACAAACAAAGCAAGAGAAAAAAATACACATTCAGCAGTCCGTTAATCAATTGGTGTGTGTGTGTGTGCTGCGGAGTTGAAGCTACGAACCAATAAGCTTGGCTCTCTCATCCCTTCCAGGCTTCTGGGAGGGAGGGTGGACAATGAGCCTGTCATAGGGAGGGTGGATAATGAGCCTGTCATAGCAAATGTAAGCAATGTCTCTACGCGCTCTGGCAGCTTTCATTGCTGGAATCAGTGCTTTCCTCTTCTGGCGCACAGCTTCAGGATAGTCCTCGTTGAAGAAGAAATACGTTCCTCCCATGTTCTTTGCTCTTTATAGAACAGCTACCTTGTTCTTGAACCTCAGGAACTTGACCACTATCGACCTGGGCCGGTGTTGGGTTTTCCAGACCTGTGGGCGCCCGCCACCACAATCTTCCTGTGGTCCATCTTCAATTTCTCAGAGATAATTTCCCTCACTTTGTCCTCAGACTCCGTCCAGGTCTCATGTGGAGATTCTGCAATTCCATCCAGAACCATGTTGTTCCGCCTTGATTGTCCCTCGGGATAGTCTGATTTATCTGTCATTGTTATCATGGATTCACACACAGAGCTGATGTCCTCTCTCAATGACTTACAGATTGCTGTCATCTTGCCGTTCTCCTATTTCAACGTACCGAGCTGACCTTGGGAGAACTGCAAACTGTTCTTCAGGTCCTGGACCTCTCTGGTTAGGTCGTCCATTCTTTTATTAGTAGAATCCACAAGTATTTGGATAAAACACTTGAAACTATTTTCTTGTTGTAACAACTGCTTGTAGGTCTCTTTTTGTTTGTTTAAAATATCTTTCACGTTTGATAGAGAGACACCAGTGTCCTCAACGGTACTCCCGCCGGCTTTGGTCTTTGTCATGGTAGCTAGCAACATATGTTAGGCTGTTACTCCTCACAGTTCCAGACAGGGCAGGTCACAGGGAAGATTGAAAACAACAAAAAGCAGGGATCTAGACAGCCACAAACCCGGGAGAATCCGGCGGAGCAGCCACAATGGCTAACCGCGTCGCGGGCTGCATTCAGGTCAACCCGCTAGTTTTTTTTACCCTTTTTCTCCCCAACTTCGTGGTATCTAATTAGTAGTTACAGTCTTGTCTCATTGCTGCAACTCCCATATGGACTCGGGAGAGGCGAAGGTTGAGAGACGTGCACAACCCAACCAAGCCGCACTGCTAATTGTCACAATGCCCACTTAACCCGGAAGCCAGCAGCACCAATGTGTCGGAAGAAACACCATACACCTGGCGACCGTGTCAGTGTGCACTGCGCCGGGCCCGCCACAGCAGTCGCCAGCGAGTGATGGGACAAGGACAACCCTGCCGGCCAAACCTTCCCCTAACCAGGACGACGCTGGGCCAATTGTGTGCCGCCCCATGGGTCTCGCGGTCGCGACAGAGCCTGGACTCAAACCCAGAATCTCTAGTGGCACAGCCTTAGACCACTGCGCCACTCGGGAGGCCAAACCCCACTAGCTTGATATATAGCAAGCGAGCTCAAAATCAAATCAAATCAAATTTTATTTGTCACATACACATGGTTAGCAGATGTTAATGCGAGTGTAGCGAAATGCTTGTGCTTCTAGTTCCGACAATGCAGTAGCAAAATGCTTGTGCTTCTAGTTCCGACAATGCAGTAATAACCAACGAGTAATCTAACCTAACAATTCCACAACTACTACCTTTTACACACAAGTGTAAAGGGATAAAGAATATGTACATAAAGATATATGAATGAGTGATGGTACAGAACGGCATAGGCAAGATGCAGTAGATGGTATAGAGTACAGTATATACATATGAGATGAGTAATGTAGGGTATTAAAACATAAAGTGGCATAGTTTAAAGTGGCTAGTGATACATGTATTACATAAAGATGGCAAGATGCAGTAGATGATATAGAGTACAGTATATACATATGAGATGAGTAATGTAGGGTATGTAAACGTTATATTATGTGGCATTGTTTAAAGTGGCTAGTGATACATTTTTACATAATTTCCATAAATTCCCACTTTAATTCCCTATTAAAGTGGCTGGAGTTGAGTCAGTATGTTGGCAGCAGCCACTAAATGTTAGTGGTGGCTGTTTAACACACTGATGGCCTTGAGATAGAAGCTGTTTTTCAGTCTCTCGGTCCCTGCTTTGATGCACCTGTACTGACCTCGCCTTCTGGATGATAGCGGGGTGAACAGGCAGTGGCTCGGGTGGTTGTTGTCCTTGATGATCTTTATGGCCTTCCTGTGACATCGGGTGGTGTAGGTGTCCTGGAGGGCAGGTAGTTTGCCCCCATTGATGAGTTGTGCAGACCTCACTACCCTCTGGAGAGCATTACGGTTGTGGGCGGAGCAGTTGCCGTACCAGACGGTGACACAGCCCGACAGGATGCTCTCTCGATTGTGCATCTGTAGAAGTTTGTGAGTGCTTTTGGTGACAAGCCGAATTTCTTCAGCCTCCTGAGGTTGAAGAGGCGCTGCTGCGCCTTCTTCACAATGCTGTCTGTGTGGGTGGACCAATTCAGTTTGTCCGTGATGTGTACGCCGAGGAACTTAAAACTTACTACCCTCTCCACTACTGTCCCGTCGATGTGGATAGGGGGGTGCTCCCTCTGCTGTTTCCTGAAGTCCACAATCATCTCCTTTGTTTTGTTGACATTGAGTGTGAGGTTATTTTCCTGATACCACACTCCGAGGGCCCTCACCTCCTCCCTGTAGCTGCGACGCCAAATAGCTCCTCAGACCTATCCGTGGTAGGCAGGATCATTGGAAAGAGACAAGCAGTCTCTTTGTTTGACAAAATGATTTTCATAGTTATCACACATCAGGTCACCATACCAAACTTCCCTCCTAAACATACTATAGTTCTGTCTGTTACACACTATATTTGGGGAGCTTCACCCATTCTTCTCTGCAGATCCTCTCAAGCTCTGTCAGGTTGGATGTGGAGCTTCACTGCACAGCTATTTTCAGGTCTCTCCAGAGATGTTCGATCAGGTTCAAGTCCGGGCTCTGGCCGGGCCACTCAAGGACATTCAGAGACTTGTCCCGATGCCACTCCTGCGTTGTCTTGGCTGGGTGCTTAGGGTTGTTGTACTGTTGGAAGGTGAACCTTCGCCCTAGTCTGACGTCCCAAACGCTCTGGAGCAGGTTTTCATCAAGGATCTCTCTGTACTTTGCTCTGTTCATCTTTCAATCGATCCTGACTAGTCCCTGCCGCTGAAAAACATCCCCACGGCATGATGCTGCCACCACCATGCTTCACCGTAGGGATGGTGCCAGGTTTCCACCAGACGTGACGCTTGGCATTCAGGCCAAAGAGTTCAATCTTGGTTTCATCAAACCAGAGAATCTTGTTTCCCATGGTCTGAGTCTTTGGGTGCCTTTTGACAAACTCCAAGCAGGCTGTCATGTGCCTTTTACTGAGGAGTGTCTTCCATCTGGCCATTCTACCACAAAGGCCTGATTGGTGGAGTGCTGCAGAGATGGTTGTCCTTCTGGAAGGTTTTCCCATCTGCACAGGGGAACTCTGGAGCTCTGTCACAGTGACCATCGGGTCCTTGCTCACCTCCCTGAACAAGGCCCGTCTCCCCTGATTGCTCAGTTTGGCCGAGCGGCCAGCTCAAGGAAGAGTCTTGGTGGTTCCAAACTTCTTCCATTTAAGAATGATGGAGGCCACTGTCTTCTTGGGGACCTTCAATGCTGCAGAAATGTTTTGGTACCCTTCCCCAGAACTGTGCATCAACACAATCCTGTCTTGAAGCTCTACGGACAATTCCTTTGACCTCATGGCTTGGTTTTTGCTCTGACATGCACTGTCAACTGTGGGACCTTATATAGACAGGTGTGTGCCTTTCCAAATCATGTCCAATCAATTCAATTTACCACAGGTGGACTCCAATCAACTTGTAGAAACATCTCAAGGATGATCAATGGAAACAGCATGCCCCTCAGCTAAATTTCAAGTCTCATAGCAAAGGGTCTGAATACTTACGTAAATAATGAATTTCTGTTTTTCTTTTTAAATCTAAAAACGTGTTTTCACTTTGTCATTATGGGGAATTGTGTGTAGGTTGATGAGGAACAAAAATGTATTTAATCAATTTTAGAATAAGGCTGTAATGTAACAAAATGTGGAAAAATGGGTCTGAATACTTTCTGAATGCACTGTAGCTGTAATGAATCATATGTCTAATGAATGAAAGGTCGCTGGTTCAAATCCCAGAGTAGATTAGGTGAAAATTCTGCCAATGTGCCCTTGAGCAAGGTACTTAACCCTAATTGCTCTTGTTAAGTGGCTCTGGATAAGAGTGTCTGCTAAATTACTAACATGTAATGTACATTGACCCAATATTATGGCCATAGTTGAGCAAATGAACCCTGATATGTTTCTAATTACATTTTAAAACAGTTGTAATAGATGTAATTGTAAAATCATTTTGTATGCTCCGAGTTTCATATGGTTTTTCATAAGGAACATTTAAGACATTATTTTGTTATTTAATATGGTGTTTTATTTTTGAAATAAATTGTTGTTTCAACATATTGTTCAATGTTCCAAAAAATTAAGCCCAGTAGTTATTCTGTGACTTTAGCTAATACGCTTTTTTTTGTTGTTGCCGTGATATCGTTTCGGGTTGCAAAACTCAGGGAACTCCTGCTTATTCCTTCCCGATTCCGGGAATCCTCCGGCCAGGAAAACAAGGTAATTTATTGAAAGTTCCTGGAATTTTGAAACCCTAATCGTGTTACTTTATCAGTATCAAGCACTCATCACAGTAATTGATAATGCATCAATCAAGTTGCAAACATCAATGCCCAGTTGCACACCATTTGACAGCTTATGCTTAGGTCAAAGACCAAAAAAACAAATCATTAGGTTCATGGAGGGAGCAGAGAAGTTTGCCCAGAGCCATGTATAGAATGTATTAATATATGACTCTGGGTTTGCCTAACTACTCGATTAACAATGACTGTACGACAGATGTTCAGAGAAAGAATCTACAGTACCATATTAGCGGAGGCAACGCCAAGAGAGGAGGCAGAAACAGGCTTCCGTAGAAACTCAATTACTCTGAGCTCTAATATTACAATCGGCTAGCTGGTCTGAATGAAAATGGTCGTAAAAAAACAAGAGCAGTCAAGAGCAGTACAATCTGAGGCTAATGGAAAAGCTCAGGGCCAGAGAGTTTAGTTTAAGATTATGGTCACTGCAGAATTTGCTTGGCAGCGTTGAAAATCTTTAGACCTATGTTCACCCAGGAACGAAGAGGACTAAAGCTTCGAACACACCGACAGCATTATTGCGCAAAATAGTACGCAGCATCATCTGGATACGTATGCAACAAAAGTTACACATTTACCTTCTGCTACCATTTCTGTCAAGCCGTCTACGCATACAGTTTGACTAATACGTTCGAAAAATCCAACGTATGCACCACATCCAGATTTCCACATATATATTTTTTTGCCTTCAGCTCCCTTATCTCACCTCACTTGCTCACATTGTATATAGACTTATTTTTCTACTGTATTATTGACTGTATGTTTGTTTTACTCCATGTGTAACTCTGTGTTGTTGTATGTGTCAAACTGCTTTGCTTTATATTGGCCAGGTCGCAATTGTAAATGAGAACGTGTTCTCAACTTGCCTACCTGGTTAAATAAAGGTGAAATAAAAAAATAAATAAAAAATCCAACGCACTGCAACTGCCTCTGCAACGCAATGCTGCAAGGCAAAAGCAGAGTTTCATTGGAAATTAATGTAATTCTGGTGTACCAAAATGCAATGACGCTGTCGGTGTGTTCGAAGAGTTTGTAAGAAAGAATTTGCAAAGCACATTCATAACTTAAAGTACTAATATGAACAAGGCTTAGATCATAAGAATATAACCAAAATAAAGGAGTCGTGTTCTGTTCCACTGCGGCACTGCGGTGGGAAAGCGGCACAAATATTCTCAGGCTTTGCGTGTGGATAGAGGCACACAATGAGAAGCACCCAGTCAAGGTTGAATCGAACACTGTGAGGATGAATCTAAGTACATTAGTGACACTGGCTGACAACAAAGCCCATGCCTGCACAATGCTGCTAAGTCTCAAGGCAGAAAACTGTGATAACATTTGTAGACCAATTTGTGACCAACCAAAGGCTATCGGAGTATATAAACAAAACATTTTACTTTTAGTTTGTGCGACTTTCTGAGAAATTATTGATGACTAAGTATTCTCTATTTTGTCCCGTGTTACTGAACCAGAACCAACTGGGTGCCAGTCATACATAATAACATGACTCATTTCTGTTTTCTGGACTGCGCCAATACAACTCAGCTAGGCGTAACATTAAAAAGGACAATTTCTCAATATGTTTCACTGTGTGGCCGAATATAAAAGAGCGGAACTGAAGCAGCCTGTGGCGATGAGCAGACTTGCGGTATTATTATTAGTAAATGCTGGCCCTGATGCGAGGAGGTAGCAGCTAGAAGGGGCCCTTCAGGCAGTCTGGGCCCCTTTTGTAAAAAGCCTAGATGAGAGAATCTATATCAGGCAGTGTGGAAGGAAGGCCTGGAAAATCCAACCAATCAAGCCATAGTCTTTTCTCTCTGCTTCCACACGGCAATCGGTACCGGTGCATCAAGTCTGGTACCAACAGGCTCTTGAACAGCTTCTATCTCCAAGCAATAAGACTGATAAATAGCTAACCTTCTATCTTTATTGAACTTTTATTTGCAAACAAGTTTTGTCTCTATGCACACTCACAGGGCCCTACACACTCACTCACATATAATATGCACATACATTTACACTGACTCTACACACCCACTCACATACAAATTTCATGTTTTTTTTCTTTTTTTTCTTCTAGTATAACATTGTTATTGATTACTGCATTGTTGGGTTTTGAGTTTGGAAGAAAGGCATTTCATTGCACTTGTGCATGTGACATCGAAACTTGAAACTCGATAAAGCAGACAGCTTTATAAACCAGCCAGCCAGCCAGAGTAGCTTGCATACAAAAGCTACCACTGTATTAAACAAACATCAATTTACAATACCAGTCAAAAGTTTGGATACACCTCATCCAAGGTTTTTCTTTATTAAAAAAAATAATAATAATTGTAGAATAATAGTGAAGACATCAACACTATGAAATGTTGTAACCAAAACAGCGTTAAACAAATTAAAATATATTTATATTTTAGATTCTTCAAAGTAGTCACCCTTTGCCTTAATGGACAGCTTAGCCCACTCCTGGCATTCTCTCAACCAGCATCACCTGGAATGCTTTTCCAATAGTCTTGCTTGAAGGAGTTCCCACATATGCTGAGCACATGTTGGTTGCTTTTCTTTCACTCTGAGGTCCAACTCATCCCAAACCATCTCAATTGGATTGAGGTCGGGTGATTGTGGAGGCCAGGTCATCTGATGCAGCACTCCATCACTCTCCTTCTTGGTCAAATAGCCCTTACAGGCTGACTACACCGCTCGCGTTGCGTGCGAGTGCAAAATATATTTAGAAATCTATATTATTCAATAATTGCACCCACACTGCGCGCGCTAACGAGCGTCTGCATTGCCAAGGGCTAAAATATAAGTCAGTTCTATTTGTGACGCAGATCGCGTTGCAAATCCTGCCTCTCCCATTTCCTCATTGGTTTATAGAAGCAGGTACCCACATGCCATCTCCTCATTGGTTATACCCACGTGGGTGACTGAAAGACGAACGAGGTCAGTGGCGGTAATGCACCTAATTTATGAAAGTTGCCAATCGCAATATAAAGTCAAGACAAGAAAAAGCCTAGAAGGAGGAGAGATGACTAGAAACGATTCGGTTGACCGTTTTATGTGTGGATTAATTGGACCTTGTGCATTTCAGGTAAAATAACTCAATGTTTAAATCCCAGGACAAATTAGCTAACAACAGCAAGCTAGCTAAATAGGCCAAATTAGCTAGTAAGTACAAGCTAGCTAGCTAAATTGCAATAAATGTTTAATGCTTATCGACCTGACCCCAAATTAATGTAATTGGTTAAGAGTTTGTTTTGATATTTTAACCTGCGTGTTGTGATAGCGTTTGGTGTGGGGGGACAAAATAAATGTATGCAAGATGGCGCACGCACACAGCCGGTTTGGGTTCCGTGTTACACAGCCTGGAGGTGTGTTGGGACATTTTCCGGTTGAAAAATAAATTATAGTGGGACTAAGTGCAAACCAGATGGGATGGCGTATCGCTGCAGAATGCTGTGGTAGCCATGCTGGTTGTGTGCCAATAATTCTAAATAAATCACCAATAGTCTCACCAGCAAAGCAACCCCACACCATCATGCTTCATGGTGGGAACCACACAAATCAATCAAATCAAATCAAATCTTATTAGTCACATACACATGGTTAGCAGATGTTAATGCGAGTGTAGCGAAATGCTTGTGCTTCTAGTTCCGACAATGCAGTAATAACAACAAGTAATCTAACCTAACAATTCCACAACTACTACCTTATACACGCAAGTGTAAAGGGATAAAGAATATGTACATAAAGATATATGAATGAGTGATGGTACAGAACGGCATAGGCAAGATGCAGTGCATGGTATAGAGTACGGTATATACCTATGAGATGAGTACTGTAGGGTATGTAAACATAAAGTGGCATAGTATAAAGTGGCTAGTGGTCCATGTATTACATAAGATGGCAAGATGCAGTAGATGATATAGAGTACAGTATATACATATACATAAGAGATGTGTAATGTAGGGTATGTAAACATTATATTAGGTGGCATTGTTTAAAGTGGCTGATTGTACGTTTTTACATAATTTCCATCAATTCCCATTTTTAAAGTGGCTGGAGTTGAGTCAGTATGTTGGCAGCGGCCGCTAAATGTTAGTGGTGGCTGTTTAACAGTCTGATGGCCTTGAGATAGAAGCTGTTTTTCAGTCTCTCGGTCCCTGCATTGATGCACCTGTACTGACCTCGCCTTCTGGATGATAGCGGGGTGAACAGGCAGTGGCTTGGGTGGTTGTTGTCCTTGATGATCTTTATGGCCTTCCTGTGACATCGGGTGGTGTAGGTGTCCTGGAGGGCAGGTAGTTTGCCCCGGGTGATGCGTTCTGCAGACCTCACTACCCTCTGGAGAGCCTTACGGTTGTGGGCGGAGCAGTTGCCGTACCAGGCGGTGATACAGCCCGACAGGATGCTCTCGATTGTGCATCTGTAGAAGTTTGTGAGTGCTTTTGGTGACAAGCCGAATTTCTTCAGCCTCCTGAGGTTGAAGAGGCGCTGCTGCGCCTTCTTCACAACGCTGTCTGTGTGGGTGGACCAATTCAGTTTGTCCGTGATGTGTACACCGAGGAACTTAAAACTTTCCACCTTCTACTGACCCGTCGATGTGGGTAGGGGGGTGCTCCCTCTGCTGTTTCCTGAAGTCCACAATCATCTCCTTTGTTTTGTTGACGTTGAGTGTGAGGTTATTTTCCTGACACCACACTCCGAGGGCCCTCACCTCCTCCCTGTAGGCCGTCTCGTCGTTGTTGGTAATCAAGCCTACCACTGTAGTGTCGTCCGCAAACTTGATGATTGAGTTGGAGGCGTGCATGGCCACGCAGTCGTGGGTGAACAGGGAGTACAGGAGAGGGCTCAGAACGCACCCTTGTGGGGCCCCAGTGTTGAGGATCAGCGGGGTGGAGATGTTGTTACCTACCCTCACCACCTGGGGGCGGCCCGTCAGGAAGTCCAGGACCCAGTTGCACAGGGCAGGGTCGAGACCCAGGGTCTCGAGCTTGATGACGAGTTTGGAGGGTACTATGGTGTTAAATGCTGAGCTGTAGTCGATGAACAGCATTCTCACATAGGTATTCCTCTTGTCCAGATGGGTTAGGGCAGTGTGCAGTGTGGTTGCGATTGCGTCGTCTGTGGACCTATTGGGTCGGTAAGCAAATTGGAGTGGGTCTAGGGTGTCCGGTAGGGTGGAGGTGATATGGTCCTTGACTAGTCTCTCAAAGCACTTCATGATGACGGAAGTGAGTGCTACGGGGCGGTAGTCGTTTAGCTCAGTTACCTTAGCTTTCTTGGGAACAGGAACAATGGTGGCCCTCTTGAAGCATGTGGGAACAGCAGACTGGGATAAGGATTGATTGAATATGTCCGTAAACACACCAGCCAGCTGTTCTGCGCATGCTCTGAGGACGCGGCTGGGAATGCCGTCTGGGCCTGCAGCCTTGCGAGGGTTAACACGTTTAAATGTTTTACTCACCTCGGCTGCAGTGAAGGAGAGCCCGCAGGTTTTGGTAGCGGGCCGTGTCAGTGGCACTGTATTGTCCTCAAAGCGGGCAAAAAAGATATTTAGCCTGTCTGGGAGCAAGACATCCTGGTCCGCGACGGGGCTGGTTTTCTTTTTGTAATCCGTGATAGACTGTAGACCCTGCCACATACCTCTTGTGTCTGAGCTGTTGAATTGCGATTCTATTTTGTCTCTGTACTGGGACTTTGCCTGTTTGATAGCCTTGCGGAGAGAATAGCTACACTGTGTGTATTCGGTCATGTTTCCGGTCACCTTGCCCTGGTTAAAAGCAGTGGTTCGCGCTTTCAGTTTCACGCGAATGCTGCCGTCAATCCACGGTTTCTGGTTTGGGAATGTTTTAATCGTTGCTGTGGGTACGACATCGTCAATGCACTTCCTAATGAACTCGCTCACCGAATCAGCATATTCTTCAATGTTGTTGTTGGACGCAATGCGGAACATATTCCAATCCGCGTGATCGAAGCAGTCTTGAAGCGTGGAAACAGATTGGTCGGACCAGCGTTGAACAGACCTGAGTGCGGGAGCTTGTTGTTTTAATTTCTGTTTGTAGGCTGGAATCAACAAAATGGAGTCGTGGTCAGCTTTTCCGAAAGGGGGGCGGGGGAGGGCCTTATATGCGTCGCGGAAGTTAGTATAACAGTGATCCAGAGTTTTGCCAGCCCTGGTAGGACAATCGATGTGCTGATAGAATTTAGGGAGTTTTGTTTTTAGATTAGCCTTGTTAAAATCCCCAGCTACGATGAATGCAGCCTCAGGGTGTGTGGTTTCCAGTTTACAGAGAGTCAGATAGAGTTCGTTCAGGGCCATCGATGTGTCTGCTTGGGGGGGAATATATACGGCTGTAAATATGACCGAAGAGAATTCCCTTGGTAGATAATGCGGTCGACATTTGATTGTGAGGAGTTCTAGATCAGGTGAACAGAATGACTTGAGTTCCTGAGTGTTGTTATGATGATCACACCACGTCTCGTTAATCATGAGGCATACCCCCCCGCCCCTCTTCTTACCAGAAAGATGTTTGTTTCTGTCTGCGCGATGCGTGAAGAAACCAGCTGGCTGCACTGACTCCGTTAGCGTCTTTTGAGTTAGCCATGTTTCCGTGAAGCAGAGCACGTTGCAATCCCTGATGTCTCTCTGGAATGTTACCCGTGCTCGGATTTCATCGACCTTATTGTCAAGAGACTGGACATTGGCGAGTAGTATGCTAGGGAGTGGAGCGCGATGTGCCCGTCTCCGAAGCCTGACCAGGAGACCGCTACGTTTGCCCCTTTTACGGCGTCGCGTAGGCTCCCCGGCTGGGATCAGGTCCATTGTATTGGGTGGAAGGCAAAACACTGGATCCGTTTCGGGAAAGTCATATTCCTGGTAGGAACGGTGGTTAGTTGACGTTACTCGTATATTCAGTAGTTCCTCCCGACTGTATGTAATGAAATCTAAGATCACCTGGGGTACCAATGTAAGAAATAACACATAACACATGTGGAGATCATCCGTTCACCTACTCTGCGTCTCCCAAAGACACGGCGGTTGGAACCAAAAAGCTCACATTTGGACTCATCAGACCAAAAGGACAGATTTCCACCAGTCTGATGTCTGTTTCTTGGCCCAAGCACTCCTCTTCTTACTGGTGTCATTTAGTAGTGGTTTCTTTGCCGCAATTCAAACACGAAGGCCTGATTCACGCAGTCTCCTCTGAACAGTTGATGTTCAAGCATTTATTTGGGCTGAAATTTCTGAGGCTGGTAACTCTAATGAACTTAACCTCTGCAGCATAGGTAACTCTTGGTCTTCCTTTCCTGTGGCGGTCCTCATGAGAGCCAGTTTCATCATAGCGCTTGATAGTTTTTGCAAGTACACTTGAAGAAACTTTAAAAGTTCTTATTCTTCCAGATTGACTGACCTTCATGTCTTAAAGTAATGATGGACTGTCGTTTCTCTATGCTTATTTGAGCTGTTCTTACCATAATATTGACTTGGTCTTTTACCAAATAGAGCTTTCTTCTGTATACCACACGTACCAGGTCACAACACAATTGATTGGCTCAAACGCATTAAGAAGGAAAGAAATTCCACAAATGAACTTTTAAGAAGGCACACCTGTTAATTGAAATGCGTTCCAGGTGACTACCTCATGAAGCTAGTTGTGAGGGAATGCCAAGAGTGTGTAAAGCTGTCATCAAGGCAAAGGGTGGCTACTTTGAATATAAAACCTATTTTGATTTGTTCAACACTTTTTTGGTTACTACATGATTCCATATGTGTTATTTTATAGTTTTGATGTCTTCACTATTATTCTACAATGTAGAAAATAGTCAAAATACAAAAAAAATGGATTGAGTAGGTGTGTCCAAAACTTTGACTGGTACTGCACATGTACAACTTTTTACAGCATTATATAAATGAAAATGGACTTCAATTACACTGCCATGACAGCTCATCATATAGTATAGTTATTATCCCTATAAATTGCATTTTACACACACAGAGAACAAAGCTGAAAATAGTTGACAGTGCACGACACCTCTAAAATGTCACCACAGGTGATGGTAGCAATGCAATGTGGCTGTTTAAATATCTTTTGTAAGTCATTATGCACTCTCTATACAAGAACCAGATTGTGAGTCAAGGCCAACATAAGTTATGAAAATGCCACCTCAACCATTTCATTTTTGTTATTTATTTCACCTTCATTTAACCAGGTAGGCTAGTTGAGAACAAGTTCTCAATTACAACTGCGACCTGGCCAAGATAATGTAAAGCAGTGCGACACAAACAACAACACAGTGTTACACATGGAATAAACAAGCGTACAGTCAATAACACAATAGAAAAAAAAGTCTATATACAGTGTGTGCAAATGGCATGAGGAGGTAAGGCAATAAATAGGCCATAGTAGCGAAGAAATAACAATTTAGCAAATTAACATTGGAGTGACAGATGTGCAGATGATGATGTGCAAGTAGAAATACTGGTGTGCAAAAGAGCAGAAAAGTAAATAAAAACAATATGGGAATGGGAGATTGGATGGGATATTTACAGATGGGCTATGTACAGCTGCAGCGATCGGTTAGCTGCTTAGACAGCTGATGTTTAAAGTTAGTGAGGGAAATATAATTCTCCAGCTTCACCGATTTTTGCAATTCGTTCCAGTCATTGGCAGCAGAGAACCGTAAGGAAAAGCGGCCAAAGGAGGTGTTTGGGGGCTTTGGGGATGACCAGTGAGATATACCTGCTGAAGCGCGTGCTACGGGTGGGTGTTGTTATCGTGACCAGTGAGCTGAGATAAGGCGGAGCTTAACCTAGCAAAGACTTATAGATGACATGGAGCCAGTGGGTCTGGCGACGAATATGTAGCGAGGGCCAGCCGACGAGAGCATACAGGTCGCAGTGGTGGGTGGTGTATGGGGCTTTGGTGACAAAACAGATGGCACTGTGATAGACTGCATCCAATTTGCTGAGTAGAGTGTTGGAGGCTATTCTGTAGATGATATCACCGAAGTCGAGGATCGGTAGGATAGTCAGTTTTACGAGGGTATGTTTGGCGGCGTGAGTGAAGGAGGCTTGTCGTGAAATAGGAAGCCGATTCTAGATTTAATTTTGAATTGGAGATGTTTAATACGAGTATGGAAGGAGATTTTACAGTCTAACCAGACACCTAGGTATTTGTAGTTGTCCACATATTCTAAGTCGGAACGGTCCAGAGTAGTGATGCTAGGTCGGGCGGGTGGGTGCGGGCAGAGAACGGTTGAAAAGCATGTATTTAGTTTTACTAGCGTTTAAGAGCAGTTGGAGGCCATGGAAGGAGTGTTGTATGGCATTGAAGCTCGTTTGGAGGTTTGTTAACACAGTGTCCAAAGAAGGGCCAGATGTATACAGAATGGTATCGTCTGTGTAGAGGTGGATCAGGGAATCACCCGCAGCAAGAGCGACATCGTTGATATATACAGAGAAAAGAGTTGGCCCGAGAATTGAACCCTGTGAAACCCCCATAGAGACTGCCAGAGGTCCAGACAACAGGCCCTTTGATTTGACACACTGAACTCTGTCTGAGAAGTAGTTGGTGAACCAGGCGAGGCAGTCATTTGAGAAACCAAGGCTTTTGAGTCTGCCGATGAGAATACGGTGATTGACAGAGTCGAAAGCCTTGGCCAGGTTGATGAAGACGGCTGCACAGTACTGTCTTATCGACGGCGGTTATGATATTGTTTAGTACCTTGAGCGTGGCTGAGGTGCACCCGTGACCAAGGTACAGTGGGATTCTAAATGGTCAGTGATCTGTTTGTTAACTTGGCTTTCAAAGACTTTGGGAAGGCAGGGGAGGATGGATATACAGTTGAAGTCGGAAGTTTACGTACACTTAGGTTGGAGTCATTAAATCTCGTTTTTCAACCACTCCACAAATTTCTTGTTAACAAACTATAGTTTTGGCAAGTCGGTTAGGACATCTACTTTGTGCATGACACAAGTAATTTTTCCAACAATTGTTTACAGACAAATTATTTCACAATTCCAGTGGATCAGAAGTTTACATACACTAAGTTGACTGTGCCTTTAAACAGCTTGGAAAATTCCAGAAATTTATGTCATGGCTTTAGAAACTTCTGATAGGCTAATTTACAAACTCAGTGCCTCTCTGCTTGACATCATGGGAAAATCAAAAGAAATAGGCCAAGACCTCAGAAAAACATGTAGACCTCCACAAGTCTGGTTCATCCTTGGGAGCAATTTCTAAATGCCTGAAGCTACCACATTCATCTGTACAAACAATAGTACGCAAGTATTAACACCATGGGACCACGGAGCCGTCATACTGCTCAGGAAGGAGATGCTGTCCTGTTCTGTCTCCTAGAGATTAATGTATTTTGGTGCGAAATGTGCAAATCAATCCCAGAACAGCAAAGGAGCTTGTGAACATGTTGGAGGAAACAGGTACAAAAGTATCTATATCCACAGTAAAACGAGTCCTATATCCCCATAACCTGAAAGGCCGCTCAGCAAGCTAGAAGCCACTGCTCCAAACTGCCATAAAAAAGCCAGACTACGGTTTGCAACTGCACATGGGGACAAAGATCGTACTTTTTGGAGAAATGTCCTATGGTCTGATGAAACAAAAATAGAACTGTTTGGCCATAATGACCATCGTTATGTTTGGAGGAAAAAGGGGGAGGCTTGTAAGCCGAAGAACACCATCCCAACCGTGAAGCACGGGGGTGGCAGCATCATGTTGTGAACTGAAAAAGCGTGTACGAGCAAGGAGACCTACAAACCTGACTCCGTTACACCAGCTCTGTCAGGAGGAATGGGCCAAAATTCACCCAACTTATTGTGGGAAGCTTGTGGAAGGCTCCCCAAAACGTTTGACCCAAAGTTAAACAATGCTACCAAATACTAAATATTGAGTGTATGTAAACTTCTGACCCACTGGGAATGTAATGAAATAAGTAAAAGTTGAAATAAATCATTCTCTCTACTATTATTCTGACATTTCCCATTCTTAAAATAAAATGGTGATCCTAACTGACCTAAGACAGGGAATTTGTACTAGGATTAAATGTCAGGAATTGTGAAAACTGAGTTTAAATGTATTTGGCTAAGGTGTATGTAAACTTCCGACTTCAACTGTAGGTTTTTAACAGTTTGGGTCTGGAGTGTCACCCCCTTTGAAGAGGGGGATGACCGCGGCAGCTTTCCAATCTTTAGGAATCTCGGACAATACGAAAGAGAGGTTGAACAGACTAGTAATAGGGGTTGCAACAATGGCAGCGGATAATTTTAGAAAGAGAGGGTCCAAATTGTCTAGCCCAGCTGATTTGTACGGGTCCAGGTTTTGCAGCTCTTTCAGAACATCTGCTATCTGGATTTGGGTGAAGGAGAAGCTGGGGAGGCTTGTGCAAGTAGCTGCGGGGGGTGCGGAGCTGTTGGCCGGGGTTGGGGTAGCCAGGAGGAAAGCATGGCCAGCCATAGAGAAATGATTATTGTAATGCTCGATTATCGTTGATTTATCGGTGAGGAACCATGAGCTGTACACCAAAGGAAGACAACAGAGTCATTTTTGCCCATCTTTCTCATCCATGGTTTTACAACCTCTTCAATGGTTTTCAAACAATTACCCAGGAGGGATGTTTCTACCTGAGCCATAAGTGCTGTAACATGAGTGGTAAATGGGTTAACGTGCAGGAAATGGCATTGCTCCTCTATAATTACAGTCCTGCATTAGCCACAAAGCAGGGTCAGGTATCAAATCCACTAAGAGAGAGGAGACTGAGCTGAAACACAAGCAGCAACGCACAACAAGGCAGAAACAACAATCATATTCATACAGCACTGTCATCACCACTTGTAGCATCATACCAGCTGAGTGACTGGAGTTCATTGACACTTCTAACAAAAGTCATCATTAACTAATCGTGGAGAACGAAGACACTCTCTGTGTCATCAGAATCTGTCATTTCACTTAGAGGATTGGGCTGTGTCCCTAGTACTAGAGCCTGTAGCTAGGAGACAGAGGCGCTTCAGCAATCTGAAGTTGGGAGGGGAGGGTAGAGGAGAGATTCGGAACCTGTCAACAAGCTGCCTCAGCCAAAACTCAGGAACTGTGAGTTATCATCTGCCCGCTGATTACATAGAAACAACGCTTCATCACAATGGAGTTCAACACACAACAGACTTGCAGCACCCAGATTTAATTATTGTGACGGCATGCAATTGATTTGGGAATTCATTCTTTAATGTCAAACACTGCATGCACAGACTGAGTCAGGGGGAAATAATGAAATGAGCCCCCAAACAGAATGGCTGCTTGGTGGCTAAGTGGAGAAGATCTACCAGCTGCCACAGGTGGAAAATTTGATAAAGTAGTGGTAATGGTTCCTTCAGCTGGCAGTAGATAACCTCCTGAGACAGTACTTGACAGTGACTATTGCCACTAGGGCTGTCCCCGACTAAATAAAATACTGGTTGACCGAAATCGATTGGTCAAAATGTTTTTGTGTATTTTTCCATATATAGACACACCCTATGTGTTATAATAAAATCAACTATATGCATTGAGCTTGTCAGATGCTTTAAGCTTACGCTTTGATAAAATACGACAAATGCCTCAAGAGGGCGCCAGAGATCTAGAAGAGAAACCTTAACCTGACCCAACTATTCTCCTCCTGCTCCTGCTGGCTTTCGCAGATTCTGCCACTACTCTCCTGAAGTTGCCAACCTTTCTCACGTGGAATGCCAATCTTATCTTACCATTTATACCGATCTGCGTGCCAGTTATGGTTTCATATGCAAATGTTCATTAAACAGTTTCATTTAATTTATAATAACATCTTCATATCGCAAAATCTTTGTCATGTGGTTAATCTGAATTCTATTAAAATCTAAATGAAAATGATCAACTTAAAAACGAACTTCTAATGCCATTACCAACTATGTAAAAATAGCCAATACATATCCTTTAAATAACATTGGCTACACATGGCCTGTCTGCAACGAACTTGAAAGATTGCATCAACTATTTAACTTGGGTCCAGCCATAAGCTTTCATGAGCGAACTTTCAACATTGTATAAAAATATTCTGGGCCGTCAGAATTTCCAGCGCTAGTGAGTTCGGGACAGACACAGCTGTAGGTTATTTGTGCAAGGGATAAGAAGCAGTGCTTGACTTGGGCAGGAGCTCACTGGAGCTGATTATAGACACCTCAAGTTTTCTTGAGGTGCCGGTACCCCAGAGTGGAGCCCTGGCTTTCATGGTAACGTCAACAGTGAAGAGGCAACTCCAGGATGCAGCCATATCTCAGACGGGCCAACAAAAAGAAAAGATTAAGATGGGCAAAATAACAAAGACACTGGACAGAGGAACTCTGCCTAGAATGCCAGCATCCCGGAGTCGCCTCTTTACTTTACTTGAGACTGGTGTTTTTCGGGCACTATTTAATGAAGCTGCCAGTTGAGGACTTGTGAGGTGTCTGTTTCTCAAACTAGACACTCTAATGTACTTGTCCTCTTGCTCAGTTGTGCACCGGGGCCTCCCACTCCTCATTCTATTCTGGTTAGAGACAGTTTGGGCTGTTCTGTGAAGGGAGTAGTACACAGCGTCGTACGACATCTGTAGTTTCTTGGCAATTTCTCGCATGGAATAGCCTTCATTTCTCAGAACAAGAATAGACTGATGAGTTTCAGAAGAAAGTTCTTTTTTTCTGAACATTTCGAGCCTGTAATCGAACACAGAAATGCTGATGCTCCAGATACTCAACTAGTCTAAAGGCCAGTTTTATTGCTTCTTAAAATCAGAACAACAGTTTTCAGCTGTGCTAACATAATTGCAAAAGGGTTTTCTAATGATCAATTTGCCTTTTAAAATTACAAACTTGGATTAGCTAACACAACGTGCCATTGGAACACAGGAGTGATGGTTGCTGATAATGGGCCTCTGTACGCCTATGTAGATATTCCATAAACAAATCAGCCGTTTCCAGCTACAATAGTCATTTACAACATTAACAATGTCTACACTGTATTTCTGATCAATTTGATGTTATTTTAAAAGGACAAAAAAAAAATGCTTTTCTTTCAAAAACAAGGACATTTCTAAATGACCCCAAACTTTTCAACGGTAGTGTATATTTGTTACTGCTCAACTAAAACAATCTCGGTCGACCAACAGCTTAACGACCAAACAATCGACCAGTCGACTAATTGGAGTCAGCCTTAATTGCCACTAAAGAGAAGCGCCAGGGCAACCTGGAATGGAATAGGAGTGAGTCATTCCGGTTCCATACTGAAGCTTAACTTTCATTTGAAATTCTGCTTCTAGAACTGTTTATGATACAACTGTATGTACGTCTATCTGGAGTTCCCTTTCAGTTCTTTGACACCATAGTAAACCCACCATCCCCACTGCATCTCAGAGCCCTCACACACACACACACAGCGAGAGCGAAAATAACCCACCGATGCACCCCGGAGCTATGGTTGCTTGGAAGCTTCAGAGGGCAGTGCAGCCTTGGCTTTCATGGTAAACCTGTTAAGACGGGATTCACCCATCTTCGCCTGGTAGGCCTGTGGAGGAGATGAAACCACACATCCCTATTAGGAGATCCATCAGGCTTCCACAGGAGACGTCAGGGTGAATGTGGGAATCACTACTGTATCGGATGACTAGCGTTGCACTCAGCTTTCTAATGAGAATATTTTCATGCCAAAGTGATGGAATGGAAGTCAGTGCATTTTTCTGCCCTACTGTCGAACGTCCATGCTCATTTCACATAGTGGCACCGTGATGAGCCATAGTTGGGTCGGAGATGGGCTGAGTAACATTAAAAGGACAATGAGCATGCCATCCTCCCAGCCTTCTTTCTCCTCCAACTATCCCTCCCAGCAATCTGTCTTCCACAGGTCTGACAGCAGCGCACGCCTTGGAAACAAGTCACAACTGAAAAACACTTACCATCAACCATCCTGCTGGGGTCGTTTTATATCGACGTGCAAACAAAGGAGTACATAATGATATTTATGGGAAAGCAGGAATACTGTACACTATTTGAATTATCAAATGTCCCAATTAAGCCTTTATGGAATACAATGGTGGGTTGAGAACGTCATGGAAGGTGCTTGCTGTTTTGTGGGATTTACAATGCCCAACACACCCGCTCTCCATAAAAATAAACACTGCCAATGCAACCTCCACGCTTTATGGAACCGTCCCCGAGACAATCAAGTGCTCGGTTATCATCCACCCTGAACTCGTATAATCTACCAAATATAATACAAGCATGTTTTACAAGGGCTATGATGGAAACAATCATAAGGAACGAGCCCTTTCCACTACTCATGCCTGTTTCTATTACGTGGGTAATAGCTGGGAATGGTGCTAGGAGGACTGTTAGAGGATCACAACCATAAGAGAGATAAAACAAGGACACCCTATTCCCTATGTAGTGCACTACTTTTGACCAGGGCCCATAGAACTCTGGTCAAAAGAAGTGCTCTATATAAAAGAGGGCTGGTAATTGCCAGGGACCTCACGATATGATATCACGATACTGAGTGCTTTCAGAAAGTATTCACACCCCTGGAATTTCCCCCACTTTTTCTTGTGTTACAAAGAGGGATTAAAATGGATTTAATTGTCTTTTTTTCCCAACGATCTATAGAAAATACTCTAAAGTTTAAAAAAATTGAAAAAATTCTCTCTAACATATATATAGCTCTATATATACACACATCTCAATGGAAAATAAATCACTAACGTATTTTGATTAGGTCAGTATTCAACCCAGAGTCAATACAATCACCTTTGGCAGCAATTACACCTGTGAGTCTTTCTGGGTAAGTCTCTAAGAGCTTTGCAAACCTGGATTGTACAATATTTGCCCAATATTAATTTTTGTATTATTCAAGCTCTGTCAAGATGGTTGTTGAATATTGCTGGACAGCCATTTTCAAGTCTTGCCATCGATTTTCAAGCTGATTTACAGTACCAGTCAAAAGTTGACACACAAGGCATAATTGCTAATTGAAATTTATTCCAGGTGACTACCTCATGAAGCTGGTTGAGAGAATGACAAGAGTGTGCAAAGCGGTCATCAAGGCAAAGGGTGGCTACTTGAAGAATCTCAAATATAAAATATATTTTGATTTGTTTAACACTTCATTTGATACTACAGTTGAAGTTTACGTACACTTAGGTTAGAGTCATTAAAACTAGTTTTTCAACCACTCCACAAATTTCTTGTTAACAAACTATAGTTTTGGCAAGTCGGTTAGGACATCTACGTTGTGCATGACAAGTAATTTTTCCAACAATTGTTTACAGACAGATTATTCCACTTATAATTCACTGTATCACAATTCCAGTGAAGTTTACATACACTGTGCCTTTAAACAGCTTGGAAAATCCCAGAAAATTATGTCATGGCTTTAGAAGCTTCTGATAGGCTAATTGACATCATTTGAGTCAATTGGAGGTGTACCTGTGGATATATTTCAAGGCCTACCTTCAAACTCAGTGCCTCTTTGATTGACATCATGGGAAAATCTAAAGAAATCAGCAAAGACCTCCATTTTTTTTTTGCAGACCTCCACAAGTCTGGTTCATTCTTGGGAGTAATTTCCAAACGTCTGAAGGTACCACGTTAATCTCTACAAGCAATAGTACGCAAGTATAAACACCATGGGACCACAGAGCCGTCATACCGCTCAGGAAGAAGACACGTTCTGTCTCCTAGAGATGAACGTACTTTGGTATGAAAAGTGCAAATCAATCCCAGAACAGCAGCAAAGGACCTTGTGAAGATGTTGGATCAAACAGGTACAAAAGTATCTATATCCACAGTAAAACGAGTCCTAAATCGACATAACCTGAAAGGCCACTCAGCAAGGAAGAAGCCACTGCCCCAAAACCACCATAAAAAAAGGTGGTTTTGTAGCTAAAAAGGTCCTCCGGTCTGATGAAACAAAAATAGAACTGTTTGGCCATAATGACCATTGTTATGTTTGGAGGAAAAAAGGGGATGCTCGTAAGCCGAAGAACACCATCCCAACCGTGAAGAACGGGGGCTGCAGCATCATGTTGTGGGGTTGCTTTGCTGCAGGAGGGACTGGTGCACTTCACAAAATAGATAGCATCATGCAGAATGGAAATTATGTGGATATATTGAAGGAACATCTCAAGACATCAGTCAGGAAGTTAAAGCTTGGTCACAAATGGGTCTTCCAAATGGACAACGACCCCAAGCATACTTCTAAAGTTGTGGCAAAATGGCTTAAGGACAACAAAGTCAATATTGGAGTGGCCATCACAAAGCCCTGACCTCAATCCTATAGAACATTTGTGGGCAGAACTGAAAAAGCGTGTGCAAGCAAGGATGCCTACAAACCTGACTCCGTTACACCAGCTCTGTCAGGAGGAATGGGCCAAAATTCACCCAACTTATTGTGGGAAGCTTGTGGAAAGCTACCCAAAACGTTTGACCCAAGTTTAAAATGTTTAAGGCAATGCTACCAAATACTAATTGAGTGTATGTAGACTTCTGACCCTCTGGGAATGTGAAGAAATAAAAGCTGAAATAAATCTATTTTATATTATTCTGACATTTCACATTCTTAAAATAAAGTGGTGATCCTAACGGATCTAAAACAGGGAATTTAAATGTCAGGAATTGTGAAAAACTGAGATTAAATATATTTGGCTAAGATGAATATAAACTTCCGACTTCAACTCTACATAATTCCATATGTGTCATTTGATAGATTTGATGTCTTTACTATTATTCTACAATATAGAAAATAAATAAAAGAAAAACCCTTGAATGAGTAGTTGTGGTACTGTAACTCAAAACTGTAACTAGGCCACTCAGGAACATTCAATGTCATCTTGGTAATTGACTTGTGTATATTTGGCCTTGCGTTTTAGGCTATTGTCCTGCTGAAACGTGGATTTGTCTCCCAGTGTCTTTTAGAAAGCAGACAACAGACCCTAGTCTATAAAATATGAAGAGTGGTACTGAGTAATGTGTTGTGTTTGTCCCAAACATAATGCTTTGTATTTAAGACAAAAAAATGAATTCCTTTGACATATTTTTAACAGTATTACTTTAGTGCCTTGTAAACAGGATGCATGTTTTGGATTATTATGTATTCTGTACAGGCTTCCTTTTCACTCTCATTTAGGTTAGTATTGTGGAGTAACAACAATGTTTTGATCCATCCTCAGTGTTTTCCTATCACACTCAATTAACTCTAACTGGTTTAAAATCAGTTTCCTTCCTCTTCGTAAACTGAGTTAGGAAGGACGCCGGTATCTTTGTAGTGACTGGATATATTGATACACCATCGAAAGTGTATTTAATAACCTCACCATGATCAAAGGGAAATTCACTGCTCGACTGAGGGACCTTTGTATGTATGGGGTACAGAGATGGGGTAGTCATTCAAAAATGTTAAAACACCATTATTGCACACAGTTAGTCCATGCAACTTATCTGACTTGTTAAGCAATTTTTTATTCATGAAGTTATTTAGGCTTGCCATAACAAAGAGGTTGAATACTTATTTACTCAATATTTTCTCTTCATTTTTAAATGATTTTTATAATTCTAAAAACCAAATTCCACTTCGTCCTTATGGGGTATTTTGTGTAGATCAGTGACACAATCACAATTTAATTTGATGTTCTGAATATTTTGCTCACATAGTGTTCTAATATTGAGTTGCATCCCCTTTTGCCTTCAGAACAGCCTCAATTCGTTGGGGCATGGACTCTGCAAGGTGTTGAAAGCATTCCACATGGATGCTGGCCCATGTCAACTCCAATGCTTCCCACAGTTGTGTCAAGTTGGCTGGATGTCCTTTGGGTATTGGACCATTCTTGATACACACGTGAAACTGTTGAGCGTGAATAAAACCAGCAGCATTGCAGTTCTTAATCCAACGGAACGCACAAAAGACCACATCCCTCCTCCTAGCAGCCAGCTGCCCCGCCCCTCCCAGTCTTTTCTCAGAGACAACAGCATATCAGGAGGCAGCCATTGTCTGAACTGAGAAGTGGGAGTGTTGGAGGATATTGACATTTAACATATTCAATAAATAATGTATAATTAACAAAAGGCTCTTAATGAATTAAAAAGACTCAATCTCCTCTGAAGCTTATGAAGGCAGCTCCAACAGATGCTCCCCGAGCACTGCACTGACTCCATCAGATTAGGGGACAGTCTTATTCTCCAGAGAGAGAGACAAATGAAGAGACACACAAGATAAGCTTTACTTGTCCAAAAATATAAATAAATTCTGTAAGTGGTTGTAGTTCAGTGGCACAGCACCCTGCGAGACTGAGATTTCCACTAATCAGGCTTCTAAGGCAAGATACATAAGCATTGTAGAATAAATTCTCAAACACCATGCATTAACCCATTTTCCATTCAAGTTATGTACAGTACAGTTTCTCTAAAGAACGCTATTAAAGAGTTTACTTTTCTGTTGTGTTGCAATTCTATTCATGAAAAATAATAATCAGTAAAAGCACAATAAATCACATTAAGCGTTAAAAAGCCATCAAAACGTATTTACTTTTGTTGTACATTTACTTTATATGCTTATATTTTATTATTATTTGTCATTGTTGCATTGTCAAGACGAAACATGCAAATAAGCATTGCGTTGGACAGTGTATACCATTGTGTATCCTGTACATACGACTAATAAAACTTGACAACTGTGTACAAACCATTAGGGCTTTCACAGAATCCCAGCACGTAAAGCTTGAGTGATTCAGGAACAAAATTCATAACACTGACACTTTATTTCCTCATTATTTCTTCCATACCTGCAATTTCCCCTCCATACACTTGAGTGAAATTATGCATTTTCCCTTCCCAGGCACTGTTTTAGTCCAAACTGGCACCCTATTCCCTATGTAGCGCACTACTTCTTACCAGGGCCCTGGTCAAAAGCAGTGCACTAAATAGGGAATAGGTTGTCATTTCGGATGTACACTTATTTCTCCCCCTCCACCGGCCTGCTCGCTGCACCTCATCACTCTGAGAGCTTCAGGTGCGGAGGGATATAATGAAAGGTGAAAGAGGATAGATTGATATTCTAGTCAGTCTACAGGGCTGTTGCCGGAGGCTGCTTTCATGTCTAATGCGACGACTGGCCCTCTGTAGCAGGCTTCAACCTCCCTGCTAAATATATAAGCCAACATCAGAGAGAGTGAGAGAGAGAGAGAGCATGGCAAGACTACGTAACTAGGCTACTGCCTGCCGGCCGAGAGTCAAAGGAGGTTACAGTCTGAAGAAACTGAAGCGGAAGACGTTTGGGGGTTTGGCATTGACGGATGGATTTAACAAAACCATAACTTAGCAAAGACATTCATGAGCAGGGAAAACGTGAAGATTAATAGACACTCCCACACTGGATTTGGTCAGTTGAGTGTCGCGATCACTGAAGGTGACACTATGCCACTGTGTGTATCCCAAACTCACTGATCTCAGGTGACTGTCCAAGACTGTTCGAGATGGCCACATACTGTATGGCTACAGTCTTGCGAGCTCTGATCCAACTTTGGTATTTTGTGATTGTTTTGGCGATTATGTAACTTTGTTATTGCACAAAATGTATTATTTCTTGTGTTTTTGTTCTACTTTACTTTTTATTTCATATTGTATAGTACTACTGATATTGATTATACTCTCTGGTCTTGTTACCATTTGATCTGAACGAACCGTGCCTCAAGTATGTTGGCAGAATCAAGCCTCTAGATGTTCATGTTAATTATCCTACATTATATTTGTTGAACATGACTGGCGTTGAGTCTATATTTAAGTAACTAAAAGTCTCAATGTTTGGCTACATTTTCTGCAGCCTCTCTCAGTCAATATGTATATGACCTACACTTTGACATGCAGGCTTTTTTATTTATGTACATGAAAAATAAATATTATTCAAACGTTGGCCTCTCTGATCCAATTATGATTGGAGTAATTGTATGATATTGTGATTTTTCTTACTTGTTCATATGGACAACTTAAATCTATATATATATATATATATATTTGTTTTACTAGTTCCCGGACAAGCGTACAAGGGTTAAAGTCGAGCCATGAGAGTGATTATTTTCTATAGCAAATCCAATTGAGGATGGTGGCAGTGGCACATCCACTTACTGCAGTCATTATGAGTGCAGGGAGGCAGCCAATCCCTCCCTCTAACATAAGAGCAGAGTCCATTTCTATTATGCCTCTGTGAACACATTCCCCAGTGGTGCCTGCTGCCCTGCCTCCTGAACTCTCCAGTACTGTGATACATACGACCTCTTTTTGTAGTATTGTTGCTTGGATCCCGTGTGGCTCAGTAAGTAGAGCATGGCGCTTGCGATGCCATGGTTGCGAGTTCAATTCCCTGGGGAACCAGTATGAAAATGTATGCACTCAGCAATGTAACTTGCTCTGGATAAGAGTATCTGCTAAATTACTAAAACGCAAATGGATGGAAGCTTGATGAATGAATTTCACCCAACTGAAAAGTGATCTGGGATGCGACGGGAGCCCAAGGTGCCAATCAAAGATTCCACTCTGTCTGGAGTAATTGAGCACCAAATGAGCACTTCTGGTTGAACGCACACAAGTTATGGATTTCATCTTCCATTTGATGAAGATAATGATGGGGATAATGATGTTTATTGCATAATCTCCCAGAAAGTGCCTTGTCACCGAGGTCCTTACATATGACTGTCTGACAGAAAGAGCCTGTCCTTTTCAAAGAGCTTTAATGTCAATATAAGAGTCCCACAAGGCATAACTGTCCAAAAGCATGGCAGAACACATACAGTGCCTTCCCATAGTATTCACACCCCTCAACTTTTCCCACATTTTGTTGTTTTACAGTCTGAATTTAAAATGAATTAAATTGAGATATCTTTGTCATTGGCCTACACACAATATCCCCATAATGTCAAAGTTGAGTTTATTTTATTTTTTACAGGGACAGTGCACATTAATCAACGTTTCAGTAAAAGTGCCGGTTTTAGCCAGCCGCCTAATTTTCAACCGCAGTCCCTGGGCAGGTTGTTAAAAACAATTACAATATAGACAATCATTGAGCAGTGAGCACACGCAGAGCAACATAGGACAAGCAAGACATAGCATACAGACAGAGCAACATAGAACAAAAAGCAGCAAGACAAAATTCATAAAAGTAACAAAGTGTTTCCACACCTCACAAGCTACAGACATGGAAAGCGGCAATACACAGCTAGGGATTATGTTCACAAATCTGATTGACCTTTAGCCATGTCTTCATGCATTTTGTGAAAGTGTGATATGTGGTGCAGTTATGCGTGTCTGATGGCAGTGTATTCCAGACATGGGAAGCTCTCACTGAGAAAGCGGATTTACTAAAGGTACTTTTCCTTAAGGGAACTATACAGTCACCTCTCATGGCAGACCTTGTGGATCTGCTGCCATTTGTTTGGGTTTTCTGTTTAACAAAAATACTGAGTGGAGGGGGAGCCAGGCCATTTAGGATCTTGAATACAAGACGGTGTATTGCACAAGATTTTCCCAACTCAGGAGCTCATGCTTTCTGAGGATGTAACAGTGATGATGGCTATTGGGCTTCCTATCAAGCACTTTGAGAGCCTGTTTGTAGACAGACTGAATTGGTTTTAATGTTGTACAGCAAGCTTGGGCCCAACTAGTCAAGCAGTATGTTAAGTGGGGGAGTATCATAGATTTGAAGTACAGTTTTGCTACCTCTGTAGTCAAACAATTTCGTATAAATTGGAAATTAGCTAGGTTGAATTTGGTTATCTGAATTACCTTTTTCACATGCTTTTTTAAAAGAGGTTGGAATCAAGTATGATGCCAAGGTACTTAAAATCAGATACCACCTGGAGCTTATCCCCTGACACATAGACATCTGGCTCAGTAGCATCTGTTGCCCTCTTTGTGAAGAACATGCAAACAGTTTTTTTCACATTGAGATGCAAACACAAGTCACTGAGCCACTTTGTAACCTGGACCATTACAGTAGTGAGTTCTTGTGCAGCTTGTTGTTTGCTCTTTGCATGCACATATATCACTGTATCATCTGCATACATTTGAACTTCAGACCCAGTACAGAGAGAACGCAGATCATTGAAGTACAGGCTGAACAGGAGGGGCCCCAGTATTGACCATTGGGGCACGCCCACATCATAGCTAAGAGTGGGCGACAGCTCATTGCTCACTCTGACACACAGTTCTGCCTTCAAGGTATGATTTCATCCATCTCAAGGCATCTGGGGAAAAGTTGAACTTGGACAATTTTGTGATGAGAATCTCATGGTTAACAGTATCAAAAGCCTTCCTTAGGTCCAGAAACACAGCCCCAACAACACCCCCTTTGTCCATCTTGGACTTCACATTTTCCAGAAGAAAGCAATTGCCGTTTCTGTGGAGTGTTTCGCTCTGAAGCCAAACTGCATGGAATGTAATGTGAAGGGGCTGTTGTTGAGGTGGGCAATCAGTTGTTCTGCTACACACTTTTCAACAACCTTTGACACCACAGGTAGTATACTAATGAGCCTGTAGTTACTCACATCAGCAGGGTCGCCCGATTTAAAGATGGCTGTTATTATGTCCGACTTCCATATCCTTGGAAACACCCCGAGACCAATAGATGTGTTGGTGACCTTAGTAATGGGGCCAATGAGTGACAATGTCGTTTTTTAAGAAAGGTAGTGGAATTATGTTTTTCAAAATGTTACCAAATTAATAAAAAATGTGAAGCTGAAATGTCTTGAGTCAATAAGTATTCAACCCCTTTGTTAAATTAATACAGGAGTAAACATTAGCTTCACAAGTCATAAGTTGCATGGACTCACTCTGTGTACAAAAAGAGTGTTAAACATGATTTTTGAATGACTACCTCATCTCGGTACCTCACACAAACATTTATATGTAAGGTCCCTCAGTTGAACGGTCAATATCAAACCAAACAGATTCAACCAGAAAGACCAGGGAGGTTTTCCAATGTCTCGCAAAGGGCAACTATTGGTAGATGGGTAATAATACATCCAGTCACTACAAAGATACAGACGCCCTTCCTACCTCAGTTGCCGGGGGGAAGGAAACCGCTCATGGATTTCACTATGAGGCCAATGGTGACTTTAAAACAGTCACAGGGTTTAAAGGCTGTGATAGGAGAAAACTGTGGATGGATCAACAACATTGTAGTTACTCCACAAAACTAACCTAATTGACAGAGTGAAAAGGAAGCCTGTATAGAATAAAACTATTCCAAACCATGCATCCTGTTTGCAACATGGCACTAAAGATATACTGCAAAGAATGTGGCAAAGCAATTCACTTTTTGTCCTGAATTCAAAGTGTTGCATTGGATTTGCCCCAAACATATAACTGTTAGCACTCTCCATATTTTCAAGCATAGTGGTGGCTGCATCATGTTATTGTTGTGAATGTAATAGTTAAGGACAGGGGAGGTTTTCGAGGATAAAAAGGAAACAGAATGGAGCAAAACATAGAAAAAAATGTAGCCCACTGTCACGTTCCTGACCTGTTTTCCTTTGTTTTGTATTCATTTTAGTTGGTCAGGGCGTGAGTTGGGTGGGTTTGTCTATGTTTGTATTTCTATGTGGGGTTTTGTGTTTGGCCTGGTATGATTCTCAATTAGAGACAGGTGTGTATTGTTTGTCTCTAATTGAGAGTCATACAAAGGCAGCCAGGGTTTCACTGGTGTTTTGTGGGTGTTTGTTCCTGTGTCAGTGTTTGGGCCACACAGGACGGTTGAAGGTTTGTTAGTTTGTTGTTTTGTAGTTTGTAGTGTCTTGTTTGCTGTTCTTCATTAAAAGATGGCTTATTTCCCTCAATCCGCATCTTGGTCCTATCCATGCTCCTTCTCGTCTAAGGGGGAGAACAACAATGACTGCCTTTACACCCACTTTGTAACAGCAAAATGTGGAAAAAATCTGAAGGCACTGTATGCGAAAGTTTTTTTAGACAAGGGTGGATTAACTGTGTTCTGAATGCTAGGCACACAGTGGACAGATCACTGGGGGATCCTGGGCTGGGAGTGAAAGCAGCAGCTGCATCCCAAAGGGCAAACTATGCCCTATAAAGTTCACTAGTATGGGCCCTTGTCAAAAGTAGTGTACTTTAAAGAGAATAGGGTGCCTTTTGGGATGCAACCAGGAGAGGAGGGTGTTATGAGTCATCCACTGAGGGCGGCAGAGCAGAGGCCTGACTGACGAGGTGGTGTCTGACTGCAATATTGGAGATAGCTCTGAATCCCACCGAGAGGCAGGCTTTCTGAGCACATCTGAAGATTGACGGACATCCGCTGACTTCATTCAGAGAGCTCAGGGTTCTCTCCAACTGTAGTGTACAAGCTCTCTCTCGCACTAAGCCTGGAGGGCATGTACGTTTTTTAAAAGTAATTTTATAATAAGCAAAACTAAAGACAGAAAATGCACTGTTTGCAATACCAATATATTTAATCACATACCCTCAGCCCTCTAAATAATTCATAATTGACTACATTAAAGGGGCAATCCTTAGTTGAAACAATAACGCAGGAAATCCACTTCTGTTTTGGTAAAAAGCGTAGGGATTGGCCCGGAGAAATGTAAGCACTCTCAAATTCAGAAAGAGCTATTGATGCAAGGACTAACCATCTAAGAAATAAAAAGTATAAAGGGGTTAGAATATGTTGAGATGAACAGTAATTGTGTCACCTTAGATTGTAATAAACAGCAATTCTTACATTGCAGAATAGACAGAATTAATAATTATATAAGGTGAGGCAATTTCATTACTAACAGTTGAAAGTCGGAAGTTTACATACACTTAGGTTGGAGTCATTCAAATTTGTTTTTTAACCACTCCACGCATTTATTGTTAACAAACTATACATTCGTGGCCAAAAGTTTTGAGAATGACACAAATATAAACTTTCACAAGGTCTGCTGCCTCAGTGTCTTTAGATATTTTTGTCAGATGCTACTATGGAATATTGAAGTATAATTACAAGCATTTCATAAGTATCAAAGTATCAAAGGCTTTTATTTGCAATTACATGACGTTGATGCAAAGAGTAAATATTTGCAGTGTTGACCCTTCTTTTTCAAGACCTCTGCAATCCGCCCTGGCATGCTGTCAATTAACTTCTGGGCCACATCCTGACTGATGGCAGCCCATTCTTGCATAATCAATACTTGGAGTTTGTCAGAATTTGTGGGTTTTTGTTTGTCCACCCGCCTCTTGAGGATTGACCACAAGTTCTCAATGGGATTAAGGGTTGGGGAGTTTCCTGGCCATGGACCCAAAATATCAATGTTTTGTTCCCCGAGCCACTTCGTTATCACTTTTGCCTTATGGCAAGGTGTTCCATCATGCTGGAAAAGGCATTGTTCGTCACGAAACTGTTCCTGGATGGTTGGGAGAAGTTGCTCTCGGAGGATGTGTTGGTACCATTCTTTATTCATGGCTGTGTTCTTAGGCAAAATTGTGAGTGAGCCCACTCCCTTGGCTGAGAAGCAATCCCACACATGAATGGTCTCAGGATGCTTTACTGTTGGCATGACAAAGGACTGATGGCAGCGCTCACCTTGTCTTCTCTGGACAAGCTTTTTTCCTGGATGCCCCAAACAATCAGAAAGGGGATTCATCAGAGAAAATGACTTTACCCCAGTCCTCAGCAGTCTAATCCCTGTACCTTTTGCAGAATATCAGTCTGTCCCTGATGTTTTTCCTGGAGAGAAGTGGCTTCTTTGCTGCCCTTCTTGACAACAGGCCATCCTCCAAAAGTCGTCGCCTCGCTGTGCTTCCAGATGCACTCACACCTGCCTGCTGCCATTCCTGAGCAAGCTCTGTACTGGTGGTGCCCCGATCCCGCAGCTGAATCAACTTTAGGAGACGGTCCTGGCGCTTGCTGGACTTTCTTGGGCGCCCTGAAGCCTTCTTCACAACAATTGAACAGCTCTCCTTGAAGTTCTTGATGATATGATAAATGGTTGATTTAGGTGCCCTTTCTGTGCAAAGCAATGATGACGGCATGTGTTTCCTTAAAGGTAACCATGATTAACAGAGGAAGAACAATGACTCCAAGCACCACCCTCCTTTTGAAGCTTCCAGTCTGTCATGCTGATTGAGTTTGAATAACAGAGTGATCTCCAGCCTTGTCCTCGTCAACACTCACACCTGTGTTACCGAGAGAATCACTGACATGATGTCAGCTGGTCCTTTTGTGGCAGGGCTGAAATGCAGTGGAAATGTTTTTGGGGGATTCAGTTAATTTGCATGGCAAAGAGGAACTTTGCAATTAATTGCAATTCATCTGATCACTCTTCATAACATTCTGGAGTATATGCAAATTGCCATCATACACACTGAGGCAGCAAACTGTGAAAATTAATATGTGTCATTCAAAACTTTTGGCTACGATTGTAGTATTGGCAAGTCGGTTAGGACATCTACTTTGTGCATGAGAGATAATTTTTCCAACAATTGTTTACAGATTATTTCACTTATAATTCACTGTATCATAATTCCAGGGGGTTTAGAAGCTTCTGATTGGCTAATTGACATCATTTGATTCAATTGGAGGTGTACCTGTGGATGTATTTCAAGGCCTACCTTCAAACCCAGTGCCTCTTTGCTTGCCATCATGGGAAAATCAAAAGAAATCAGCAAAGACGTCAGAAAAGAAATTGCATACCTCCACATGTCTGGTTCATCCTTGGGAGCAATTTCCAAATGCCTGAAGGTACCACGTTCATCTGTACAAACAATAGTACGCAAGTATAAACACCATAGGACCACGCAGCCGTCATACCGCTCAGGAAGGAGACGAGTTCTGTCTCCTAGAGATGAACATACTTTGGTGCGAAAAGTGCAAATGAATCCCAGAACAACAACAAAGGACCTTGTGAAGACGCTGGAGAAAACAGGTACAAAAGTATCTATATCCACAGTAAAACAAGTCCTATATCGACATAACCTGAAAGGCCGCTCAGCAAGGAAGAAGCCACTGATCCAAAACCGCCATAAAAAAGAGACTACGGTTTGCAACTGCACATGGGGACAAAGATCATACTTTTTGGAGAAGGGGGAAGCTTGCAAGCCAAAGAACACCATCCCAACTGTGAAGCACGGGGTGGCAGCATCATGCTGTGGGGGTGCTTTGCTGCAGGAGGGTCTGGTGCACTTCACAAAATAGATGGCATCATGAGGTAGGAAAATTATGTGGATATAATGAAGCAACATCAAGACATCAGTCAGGAAGTTAAAGCTTGGTCGCAAATGGGTCTTCCAAATGGACAATGACCCCAAGCATACTTCTAAAGTTGTGGCAAAATGGCTTAAGGTCAACAAAGTCAATGTATTGGAGTGGCCATCACAAAGCCCTGACCTCAAGCCTATAGAACATTTGTGGGCAGAACTGAAAAAGCATGCGCGAACAAGGAGGCCTACAAACCTGACTCAGTTACACCAGCTCTGTCAGGATGAATGGGCCAAAATTCACCCAACTTATTGTGGGAAGCTTGTGGAAGGCTACCCAAAACGTTTGACCCAAGTTAAACAATTTAAAGGCAATGCTACCAAATACTAATTGAGTGTATGTACATTTCTGACCCACTGGGAATGTGATGAAATAAATTAAAGCTGAAATAAATCATTCTCTACTACTATTCTGACATTTCACATTCTTAAAATAAAGTGGTGATCCTAACTGACCTAAAATCGGGCATTTTTAGTAGGATTAAATGTCAGGAATGATGAAAATTTGAGTTTAAATGTATTTGGCTAAGGTGTATGTAAACTTCCGACTTCAACTGTATACTGTGAAGCTATTTCATTACTTATACTGTGAGGGTATTGAATTACTTCTACTGAGTTTACTCACTTTTTTACCCTAATCATAATGTCCAATGTCTGACGAGAAGCCAACCATGTTTCATTAGGATGACATTTCATGCTTTTAACAACTGTATAGCCTTGCATGAAATACATGGCCCCAATAACCACCTGGGGTAGGCCTATTTGGTTGCATGTAGTCTGGTCTATTGTGTATTCGTAACCCCCACCTCCCCCGTCGATAGTGGCCATGTGTATACTAACAATACAATTCCCTTTAGCCATATATTTTGTAAATCTCAGATTATAAACATTGGCGTCCCTCCAGTAGTTTTCTTCATCACAAACGAGTACTTCGTCGTCAGACATGTTTGTAAACTATTGTTTACTTCGTATAACTAATCTGTCATGCAACGCTACTGTCCTCACATCTCCACCACATTATTATTTTTTTGCCTCCGATTGTGAATAAGGGCTTTACGTGTAGTTTTTACATAAAGGGATTCCCCGACGAGAGTGCACATGCGCAGTTGTTACCCATTTACATTGTTGTTGCAGTCGCCACAAAATAATCTCAATCGTTTTAGGTGGAAAAGTACACATCTGACTCAAAACCGATAGTACTATTGATCAAAAATAGCTAATTCGGCCATACGCTTGAAATAAAACAAAGAATGTATCTATAATTGGAAGATTTCTCAAACGCTTCTCAATCGCTCTTTGACTGACAACGGAGTAGAGCTAACAGCACATAGACACGTCACTTGACCCGTTTTTGCAGCTTTCCAGTTGTAGACTGTAGGGAAAGAGAGGTCAACCCCCCCTCATACAAGCAAGCCAAACACCTGTGAGTCCAATAGTGCACTTCCATATCATAAAAGTGATGGCATATACAGTGTCAATGTTTACGATCACTATGTTTGATGTACAGTTACCAGTTGACATGTCGTCATATCCTGGGTTGTTCTGAACAAAATGAGCCTGTTTATTTATTGTGAAGAAAATTTGCCGGACCTGAATCCACTTATGAGTCCTTTCTATGCCACCAACATGATGACCTGTTTCTCTGAATTGCCCTGCGAAAGCCTAATACTTTATTATTTAGCTAGTCATATTGGCAATAGAACAAGCTTTAAAATCATGCCCACCTGACCCAGATTGATTTATAATAGACTGTTTTAAGATTGCGTAAACAGTAACTGTGTGATGATTGGGATGCAGGGTTGTTCCAAACAAAACTACAAATGTGCTTGCTCTAGTTCCTCAACGGTACAGCTAGGAGAGCTCAAAAATTACTTATGAATCTTAAAATGAAATTGAAATTACTTAGGAACTATGCACACTTTGGAGAGGTGTGTGGCCACTTGGAGATACCAGTTAGTTCTCTCACTCAAACCAGTGTCATTTTTTGTCTTATGTCGCACCTACCCTACATTTTCCACTAATATTCTTATACGTTACCGAATGTATCCAGAGTATTTTCAGATTGTGTTATTAACAAATGCAGCGAAAAGTACAATAAATGTAAAATGCACATAAAATCAAGAGTGTAATGTTTGGATTCAGTCTTGTGTCAGGTGAATGGTTGTGTCCTCAACTTTGGCCTAATAGTCCCATAATCTCCAAACTGTTCCCTTTCAACTGCTACCATGCATATGCTTTTAATATTTCTTATGTAAGAAACATTTCAATTTAGCCCTAACCATATAGGCCAATTCCCATGAGTGTAAAGGGTTAACCAGCTAAACAGCTGCTCTTAGTGAAAATGTGTTTGGAGTTACCCGTCTAGCTAATAGGCTATGTCAGAGTTTACACTTCCTCTTCTAATTACAATGTGGCTGGTGAGGTCAAAATAATGAAAAACTATATACCAAATCTATTCATTTTAAAATGTTGATTACTTCTACTTGCCATTATCATTCACCTGATGAGAAAAAGTTAATATTTTTTTTGTTAATGTATGATGGGGGTCCCTTGGTCCCGATTTGCCTGGGAGGAGGTCCCTGGGCAAGAAAAGGTTGAAGGCCCCTGTTCTAAGGCAGTGTCAACACAACATTCTCTGTATGTTCTATTGGTTGTGTATGGCCTTCTAGTTATCAGACCAAGTCTCTAAGTTTAAATATAGGAGAAGTTTGTGCAAGATTGTGGAGGAAAAACTGGATTTGCTTTAAGAGTTTGCTGCAAGCGAATCAATGATTACATGCTTCTATGTTTTGCAATGAATTGAATATTGATAAGGGAAAGCAGGGGTTTCATCTGCAACTCAACATTTGTAATTAGGCTAAATATAATTTCATTGCAACGCAAATTACTTCTGTAATGATGGAGTATACGAAATGGCACACTGAACATTGTTGAAATCTTCTGATTCAAAGATGGCAATCTGGACAATACCTTAGTATTGTTAACATGCACACAAAAGAAAAACATTTACTAAAACTTCTGATTCAAAAATGGCACTCTGGACAAGATCTTGGAATTGTTTAACATAGGCCTACCTAGATAAGGGATGGACAGAACACTTTCCATTGACACGCATTCACATGCATGATGCAGTCACACACACACAAAACACAGACTGCATCTCCCTGCCCAGTCCCCACCACATTCACCTTGAGCTGCTGGAGGGCAGACAGGCAAGGGGGCGGTGCTAGGCGGGCAATGCTATGCGGGCGGTGCTAGGTGGGCAGTAGCAGGTCTGTGAGCCTGCCTAGCAAGGACAGGAGGCAGCATGTAGACTGATAGACAGCCAGCGATTGCTCCGCTAAGGAATCACGCAGTTAAGACCGGGTTAACTCTCCTTTAGTCTGCCTTTTTGAATTCCCTTTGACAGTCAGCAACACTAGCCCGGGCCCAGAACAGCTACCAAGCCCAGGTACAAATGATGCATCTGTTGTGCGTAGGGAGATAAGGCATTGAACTGACAAGGAAGGATGGGAGTTTAAACTGAACCCCAATCACTAACACAGTCAGTACAAGGTCCTCACAAAAGAGTTGAGGTAATTCCATAGTGCTGCATTAGAAGTGTGAAAGTGGCTCTTTCATGGTGCAACACAGATATATGACTGCAGTTTGTGACTCATAGCTCCTCACAGAAAACAAATGAGTGCTTAGGAGTACGCCCCCAGAGATAGAAATTGCATTCTTCAGTCGTCCCCCAGTTAACTCTCTTTTAAAGTCCAATTCTCCCAGCAGTCAATATATCACCTAAGCTTTATTCTAGTCCACCATGTCTGCATTCGGCGAAAATAAACTAATCTCATAAGGTAGGAAAATGAACTAGGCCCACATTTTTAGGTCCCTAAGAAAATTCAATTGCAGATAAACAGGTATCCCATTTCCAAGATGAGAATGGCTCGCTGGCAGGAAGAAATGCATCTGTTCCCTTGCTTTCGCTTGAAAGTCGTTTCTCGATGCCGGCCATAAGAAACACTGCAGTTTTGAAGAACCATTCCACTTAGTTAGCATTAAGCTAGTGTTATTGAAGGGGTTAAAGGTCAAGGTTTGCTGATACTGATCACACTGCATTAATGATCAAATTAAACAGTGTATAGAACTAATTGGCGGCAGTGTTGAGGCGTGGATATTAGATTGGTGGGATAGGCATGGAAAGATTACCAATCACGTCATTAAATCTGGGTACATTACATTCAGCCACAGAAAAAACACCATCAGGCAGAATAATTATGCTACATAGCCTAACATTAAGCGCTTTTACTGGTTGTCTCTCCTCACAAACACCCACAGCCAAACACAGCCCCTGAGCGCCACCCCCTTCCATTACAAAGGTTGGATTTTCAAATCTAAACAATGAGCAGTCTGTAACCCTGAGGGAAAAATATATATTTGAGAGGACTAGGGATGTGGATCTTTCTCTTTGAAGACGATTCGATACGTATCTATAGTAGACACATGGGCACAAGTGATATGATACAGGAACTATACGTTCTCATTTGGAAACGTTTCGGTTTGAGACTAGGCATCTACCACCCCACTATCACTATCAGATTAGGGCCATAAGGGAGACTAGACATCTACCACTATCAGATTAGGGGGGGGGGGACAATGTAGCTTGTGTTTCCCCCCCCCCCACTTTGGTTCTGAAACCACCATCACCCACTAATTAACTTGTCATTTTTGTGTTTGAGCTAGTAATGTATCAATATTTACCGTTTACAAATAAACTATTACATAGCCAATGAATATATAGCACAACTTTAGATTTCTCCCCCAATCTTAAAATCGAAAGGTTTGGAACATTTGGAAATTTTTAATGGAGCGATCTTTTCTTCTCCTCTCGCTTCGGCAATGCAGTGCACCTCGTAAAAGTGATTGCTGTCCTCATTATGAAATTATCAACTTTACCCTGCATATCTAACCATTACCATATACACTGACTGTTTAAAGCAAAACTACCAAAATTATTGCTGATGGTGAACCTGATCAAAATAAAAATCTATTGTAAGCCCCGTTCAGCAGTTATACAGCAGGTATAGCCAGATGAGAGTTGTCTCCGGAAGCTCCCTTTAATTCCGGTAAAAAGCAACAACGCCATGATTAACAATAACCTAGAAAATTACATAGGTTGTCAATCAACTAATAAAGCCTAATATCACGCAAGCCATTTTAGCATTTGAATGCTAAAGGTGCCGTGCGCGAAGCTGGGCAGTTTGACTAGGCTACTGATTTTTCCTGGGTTCTGCAGCATGCAAAATGACTTGCAGATCAATGACTGTCAACACAGTTACATGCAGATCGACACTGAAGGAGAGGACACTTCAGTTGTCATAAAATATTAGGCATTGTCAGAAGGTAGAATATAATATGAGCAAGAAAAACTAATTGTGAACCAGCGATTCGTAATGTTTGAATACATTTTCTGACCAACGCATGCTACATTTGGATCGGTTTGGGGTCCGCGTACTGATGCACTTGTATCTTTTAAACATTTGAATAGGGGACCGATGCCTATCGGTGAATCGTTACATTCCCAGAGAGAACCAATTAAAACTGTTGCACAATATTTTAGTGAATATTGCATTAACAAACTGCCTACTTCCCAGACAGTGTGTCACGGCTCTCTGTGCGCTGAGTCACTTAGGTCCCGTCAGCCAGGCTAATTCAGGAGGGCTTCTCAACTAAAAAGGGCATCTCCGTAGTTTTTCAGAAGAACAACATTTCCTCAATAAATTCAATAGTCCAAGAGCTGTTAAGAGTTATCTGAACTTTTGCCCTTTGGAAAAAGATGACAGTCTAGAACTTACACATAAGAACCTCGAACTCCGACCACATACCAGACAATGGTTTCCCGCTTTGGGCAAATCAATTTCAGACAAATCCATTCAAACAGGCTATAATAATGTTGAAGATCTGCTAAGTAAATGGAGTAAGGTGGTGGCTAACAAAGTTCAATGACAACTGCACCAATTTGGTGACCCAATGCTGTCGTGTGCTTAAGAGCCACTTGACATGTAGAGCACGTGACTGCAGATGGCTATGCGTGTGTGCGCAAGTGTGTGTGCATATGTGGGTGGGGGTTATTAGGGGCCTCAGCACACAGCTCAATTAAAACCAGTGAGTGAGCACATCTAGCTGGTGTGAAAAAGCATTCAGTGTCACTCTTCATTAAGTCCAGATCTTTTCCACATCTACTGTCAGCCATTTGAAATGACCAGAGGGCTCTCCATCGCCTCCAACTGAACCCTCTCTCATACTCCAGTCTGCTAATGGGCCCTTAACTTAGACCAGAGCTAAGGCAAATCTAATCTAAAACCTCATCTTCCACTCAGCAAATGCTTTTTTGCCTCCTAGGAGTCCATTTTCCAGTCCCATCCACTTCACTGCAAAATGCTAAAATAAAACAGAGCGACTTGATAAGTCCTTTGTATTCTAACAAAACACAGGCTATTGCGGTTAATGCAAAACTATTTCCCAAACAAAATTAAATAGATAGTCCAATATAGTCCCATGTAAAGGGAAAATTGCACATTAAATGAGCAGAGCTGGAAACATGAGGGAGGCGGGAGTCGGGACACAATCCAGCCGCACAGCAATAGACAAAAGCCATCATACAGCTTTGGCCTCTCATTGAAATATCATTGAAGGAATTTCCGGCAAACATGCCATGAAGTGGAGAGCTGAGCCACTGTGAATGAATAAACCAGATTCCAATTCCCCCCTGTTTCATGTTGGCTCGAACAGAGATATGGCTGTATGCAGAGGCTCTGGAGCAGATGGCCTCAGCAGCTGAACCAAGACAGTGAGTGAGGCAGGCATAATTCCAATCAAATCAAATGTTATTTGTCACATGTGCCGAATACAACAGGTGTAGTAGAACATACAGTGAAATGCTTACTTACAAGCCCTTAACCAACAATGCAGTTAAGAAAAATACGTGTAAAAATAAAAAATGTAAGTAACAAATAATTAAAGAGCAGCAGCAAAATAACAGTAGTGAGGCTATATACAGGGTGTACCGGTACAGAGTCCTGTGCGGGGGGGCACCAGTTAGTTGAGGTAATATGTACATGTAGGTAGAGTTAAAGTCACTATTCATAGATAATAAACAGTGTAGCAGCAGTGTAAAAGAGGGGGGGGGGGGCAATGCAAATAGTCTGGGTAGCCATTTGATTAGCTGTTCAGGAGTCTTATGGCTTGGGGGGTAGAAGCTGTTGAGAAGCCATTTGGACCTAGACTTGGCGCTCCAGTACCGCTTGCCGTGCAGTAGCAGAGAGAACAATCTATGACTAGGGTGGCTGGTGTCTTTGACAATTTGTTGGGCCTTCCTCTGACACCGCCTGGTAGAGGTCCTGGATGGCAGGAAGCTTGGCCCCTGTGATGTACTGGGCCGTACGCACTACCTTCTGTAGTGCCTTGCGGTCAGAGGCCGAGCAGTTGCCATACCAGGCAGTGATGCAACCAGTCAGAATGCTCTCGATGGTGCAGCTGTAGAACTTTTTCAGGATCTGAGGACCCATGCCAAATCTTTTCAGTCTCCTGAGGGGGAATAGGCTTTGTTGTGCCATTTTCACAACTGTCTTGGTGTGTTTGGACCATGATAGTTTGTTGGTGAAGTAGACACCAAGGAACTTGAAGCTCTCAACCTGCTCCACTACAGCCCAGTCGATGAGAAGGGGGGCGTGCTCGGTCCTCCTTTTCCTGTAGTCCACAATAATCTCCTTTGTCAAGATCACGTTGAGGGAGAGGTTGTTATCCTGGCACCACATGGCCAAGTCTTTGAACTCCTCCATATAGGCTGTCTCATCGTTGTTGGTGATCAGGCCTAACACTGTTGTGTCATCGGCAAACTTAATGATGGTGTTGAAGTCGTGCCTGGCCACGCAGGCATGAGTGAACAGGGAGTACCGGAGGGGACTGAGCATGCATCCCCGGGGGTGACCCCCGTGTTGAGGATCAGTGTGTCGGATGTGTTGTTACCTACACTTACCACTTGGGGGCGGCCCATCAGAATGTCCAGGATCCAATTGCAGAGGGAGGTGTTTAGTCCCAGGGTCCTTAGCTTAGTGATGAGCTTTGAGGGCACTATGGTGTTGAACGCTGAGCTGTAGTCAATGAACAGTGTTCTCACATAGGTGTTCCTTTTGTCTAGGTGGGAATGGGCAGTGTGGAGTGCAATAGAGATTGCATCATCTGTGGATCTGTTGGGGCGGTATGGAAATTGGAGTGGGTCTAGGGTTTCTGGGATAATGGTGTTGATGTGAGCCATGACCAGCCTTTCAAAGCACTTAATGGCTACAGACGTGAGTGCTACGGGTCGGTAGTCATTTAGGCAGGTTACCTTAGTGTTCTTGGGCACAGGTTGAAAATGTCAGTGAAGACATTTGCCAGTTGGTCAGCGCATGCTAGGAGTACACGTCCTGGTAATCTGTCTGGCCCTGCAGCCTTGTGAATGTTGACCTGTTTAAAGGTCTTACTCACATCGGCTACAGAAGGCGTGATCACAGAGTCATCCGGAACAACTAATGCTCTTACGCATGTTTCAGTGTTGATTGCCTCAAAGCGAGCATAGAAGTAATTTAGCTCGTCTGATAGGTTTGTGTCACTGGGCAGCTCGCGACTGTGCTTCCCTTTGTAGTCTGTAGTAGTTTGCAAGCCCTGCAACATCCGACGAGCATCGGAGCCGGTGGAATACGATTCAATCTTAGTCCTGTATTGAAGCTTTGCTTGTTTGATGGTTCGTTGGAGGTCATAGCGGGATTTCTTATAAGCTTCCGGGTTAGAGTCCCGTTCCTTGAAAGCAGCAGCTCTACCCTTTAGCTCAGTGCGAATGTTGCCTGTAATCAATGGCTTCTGGTTGGGGTATGTACGTCCGGTCACTGTGGGGACGACCTCATCGATGCACTTATTGACAAAGCCAGTGACTGATGTGGTGTACTCCTCAATGCCATCGGAAGAATCCCGGAACATATTCCAGTCTGTGCTAGCAAAACAGTCCTGTAGCTTAGCATCTGCTTCATCTGACCACTTTTTTATTGAACAAGTCACTGGAGCTTCCTGCTTTTCTTTTTGCTTGTAAGCAGGAGGATATAATTATGGTCAGAGTCGCCAAATGGAGGGCAAGGGAGAGCTTTGTACGCGACTCTGTGTGTGGAGTAAAGGTGGTGTAAGAGTTTTTTTCCCTTCTGGTTGCACATTTAACATGCTGGTAGAAATGAGGTAAAACAGATTAAAGTTTCCCTGCATTAAAGTCCCCGGCCATTAGGAGCACCACCTCTGGATGAGTGTTTTCCTGTTTGCTTATGGCCATATACAGCTCCCTGAGTGCGGTCTTAGTGTCAGCATCGGTTTGTGGTGGTAAATAGGCAGCTACGAAGAATATACATGAGAACTCTCTTAGTAAATAGTGTGGTCTACAGCTTATCATGAGATACTCTACCTCGGGCGAGCAAAAGCAAGACTTCACTAGATTTCGCGCACCAGCTGTTGTTTACAAATATAGACAGACATTGACATCCCGCTAACAAGATACTCGGCGATCTATGATCTGTCATAAAGGCTTCAGATAGTACTGGTTGGAAGTCGAAACAGGGTTTACCAGGGGAGGTAACCCAGTCATTCATGGTTAACATTTCATACAGGACAAAAACAGGCTTCAGCGCAAAGAGATCTGTGATAGTAGCTGGGACTGGGGCTGTTCCCTGCTCCTGCCATGACCAGACAAGACAGATGAACAGTGGTGGGAGAAATGTGAAGACTGACAGAACTGCTAGAAACCTTCATCTCTACTCTGTTATCAGGCATTTAATGTGAACATACAGAGCTAGTTTCCCACTGATCCAGCACGGTGCAGATCTAGTTAATTGCACCATACCCTTCGGCAAAGACATTACAGGGCAGAGGGTGCACGGCCTTGAATGGGAGGTTAAATAGCTTTTGGAGAATAAAAACACTTGTCCTTGGCCTTTTCAGAAAATTGTAGTACATGAGCAGCATTCTAACAAACACAAATATAGATGTGGCTGCTCAATATGACTAGATTTACTAATATAATCTGATAAAAATCTAGTCGTTATTTGATTTTCTAGAGAAATCTAGTTATCAATCTGCTCATTTATAGAACTAGTAGTAAAAAGGCTTTTTAGATATTATACTTGTGATCTGTGAATAATCAATCAGATTATTGAGTGAACTTTACAGGAATACACTCCCATAGAAACATCGTCCATTTCCACAGTTTCTTTTTGTTGATTATTTAGAGTACCATAAATATTCTCACTGATTAAAGGGGTTGATTTTCAAATCAAAGCTTTGATAATTCCACTTTTTCTTTTAATGGTGATAAGAGGCATGCATCTACAAAGCCCTTTGGTACGAAGGCAGTAAAACTACAGTAACTAAAAGCACTACAAGCAATGGAAACTGGAATTAGTAGAACAGTGTAGGAAGCAAATGTACCCATCATCACTTTATGAAAGCGCATTAATACTTCAAAATGAATAATACAGATTTGTTTCAAATTGAGAAAACAATCGGAGACTAAAATGTCATCGGAAGTTTATCTATCCTGTTGTTTCGATTAGACCTCAGATGAGTCACTAAGTCACGAATTAGGCTCTGCAGATTTTGCTGTGAGGAGGCAGAGTCATTAGATCATTTATTTTGGTATTGTCCATATGTAGCTTGTTTTTGGTCACAGGTCCAGGAATGGCTGAAGAATTGCAACATTTGCCTAGAACTAACGCTGCCGATAGCAATACTGAGTGATTTAAAAAGCCATAGTCAATCAATCAATAATATTATTATTATTTTAGCAAAAAAAAATATTTATCATTTACAATCTGTAGAAGCTTTGAGAATAGAAAGGCTCAGTACTTTTGTCAAGCATCACAGCACAGTTGAAAATATATGGGAAATTGAAATCCAAAATGGATGGTGTTAAGAGATAGATGGGAGGGGTTGAATGGAGCTGAAGGGTGGGACAAATAAGATAACCAATGTAAAACATACGGGGTCTGTAAAATGTATATCGGTTCGGAAATTGTGAAATAGCACAGTTACAAATAGAACATTTGAAATAGATGAAGGATTAAAAACAAACAAAATAGAACTATTGTAAAAGAGATTGTGTCTGTAAAATGTGTATAATATGTATAAACCGAAGGTAGAAGCCTAAGTGTTATTGTTTATTAGTTTACTGCAATTGGGGGAAGGGTGGAGGGGTTTGCGGGGAATAATAAAGGTATATTCTAAAAAAAGTATGTATGTTTATATAGGTATGTGTATATATATATATATATATATATATATTTACCCCCCAAAATATATGGGGGATTGGAAATGCTGACAATTACATTGATGGAAGCAACAATCTTTCCACAATATTAAGCTGATCCAACCCTTAATTTAAAAAAATAAATAATTTTAAGTCACAAATTAGGAACTTGTAGCATGTCATACCACCACCACCTCAGACTTGGGATGAGCTGGCACAGTGTGTGTTTGTGTGTGTGTTACCTTTTGTGCTGCATGGATGTCGAAGAATGGCTTGTTCCTGACACTGAAGGGCTCCTTGGTCTTGTCGATCTGTCCCGTCTTCATCTTCTCCACCCTAGGGGAAATGATCTCTTTCTCTTTTCACAATAGCCGAATATTGAAATCACACTGGCCTACCCTGAAAAGACAGACAAACAAATTAATAATAATCTTTGAGTGTAAGGCTTGTGTTCCCATAATTTATTTGAGAAGGAACGGATACAAAACCTGACTTACTAATGCAATGTCAATCAAAGTAGGGCTAATATCTCCCCACAGATCAATGGTACAGTGAATACCAATGCATTTGGAAATTTTCAAATGAATTCCAATCTTTCTCATCTTCCGCTTGATAGATTGTCTAGCTATGACAAGGAAACGAGCTGCCAATCCAGTGCCATGGCAACTGTGTACAGGTCTGAATAATCATGAACTGATGAACTGAATAGAGAGAGAGAGCGAGAGAAAAGAGGGACAGAGAAAGAGAAAAGACAGCAAGAGAGATAGAGGTGTACAGGTAGAGAGAGAGAGATATTGTTGGGTTCTCTTGGGGTAGCTAGACCCAGGGTCATCATATCTCTAAGGCAGCTAGAAGCCACAGGCAATGAGCATCTATTCAATAAACATTTTAGTGAGGTCACCATGCCAACGGGTCTCGTCTAATGTCCTCCACTCCTGTTTTCACAGTTTCTGAGAAAAGGAGCCGTTAGCTTCAGACGGACGACAGTAACATTTCACGTCTCCCAAACCTCAAGGCTCACAAGGGTCACACTCCAGGGTCGTAGTCATTAGGCACCAAATGGTCAGTCCGTTTTCTTCCATTTGGTGCCTAATGAATACGACCCTGAAAACGGGCAGATGGACTGCACGGCCTGAATTTGCCAAGGAAGGAGCTGGATGTAGCTGAGACAGAAGCAACTTATTAGTAAAACGAACACAGCCTCTTATTGGCTTCATAAAGGCTCTTATCTCAGTTACTGTAATGTCCCCGGGAAGTCAAGTTTACATTCAAATTCCAACGCTTAGTTATACATACAGCAAAGGGAATACAAAACTCTGCAGCAATAAAATAGCACAGAAAATAATATTCACTAAAGTGAATAAAATAGAATGAAAATAAAGAAATTATGAAGTACTAATAATAATCAGAGAGCTGCAGAGTGACAATATGGGATAGGGTTAGCTAATGGGGATAGGGTAGGGTTAGAGTTAGCTAATGGGGATCCTAATACAAATTATAATTCCTACAGTAGCCTTCCCTTTCCGATGGCGGTCTTGTCTGCATGGATCTGCTTCATTAAAAACGCCAGTACCATTAGCAGGAGCGGACCACTGGAGGTGCTGACAGGCAGGCTGAGTGTTAACTGCATTACAGACTATGCACCATCTTCATCATCCTAGTCATCCTCATGTTCTTCATCATCATAGACTCAGTATTCTACTTTCTATTGACTTCTCATAGGGCCTTGATGTAGCGTAGCCTACATGCAAAAAGCATTGACACCGATTGTGGGTTTTCTGATCTGGCTGCGGTAACACTCCGGTAAGCAAAATGAAAGACATGACTGGCTGGCTGACTGCTTCAAGTGTAAATTGCGGAGTAGTTGGAAGGGACTCCTATTGGGTTTATAATTGAGTTTTACACAAGCTATGTATTCCTTGTTATAAGCTGGGTGGGTCGAGCCCTGAATGCAGATTGTCTGACAGCCGTGGTATATCAGAACGTATACCACGAGTATGACAAAACATACTATATGTATGTATGCTGTAATTATGTTGGTAACCAGTTTAAGGCACCTCAGGGATTTGTGGTATATGGCCAATATACCACGACTAAGGGCTGTTCTTATGCATGACGCATGGTGGAGTGCCTTGATACAGCACTTAGCCGTGAAATATTGGCCATATATCAAACCCCTGAGGTGCCTTATTACTATGATAAACTGGTTACCAACATAATTAGAGCAGTAAATTAATTGGATAGTGTATAAATACACCCAGTCACTACAAAGATACAGGTGTCCTTCCTAACTCAGTTGCCGGGGGAGGAAGGAAACCATGAGGCCAATGGTAACTTTAAAACAGTGTTTAACGGCTGTGATAGCAGAAAACTGAGGATGGATCAACAACATTGTAGTTCTCCACAATACTAACCTAATTGACAGAGTAAAAATAAGAAAGCCTGTACATAATACTAATATTCCAAAACATGCATCCTGTTTGCAATAAGGCACTAAAGTACTGTGGAAAAACAAGTAACTTTTTATAATGAATGCAAAGTGTTATGTTTGGGGCAAATCCAATACATCACTGAGTACCACTCCATATTTTCAAGCATAGTGGTGGTTGCATCATGTTACGTGTATGCTTGTAAATTGTTAAGGACTGGGGAGTTTTTCAGGATAAAAAATAAACGGAATGGAGCTAAGCACTGGCAAAATCCTAGAGGAAAAACTGCTTCAGTCTGCTTTCCACCAGACACTGGGAGAGGAATTCACCTTTCAGCAGGACAATAACCTACAACACAAGGCCACATCTACACTGAAGTTGCTTCCCAAGAAGACAGTCAATGGTTGTCTGGGCCTCCCGAGTGGTGGTCTAAGGCACTGCTTTGCAGTGCAGAGGCGTCAACTACAGACCCGGGTTTGATCCCGGGCTGTATTCCAACCGGCCGTGATTGGGAGTCCCATAGGGTGGTGCACAATTGGCCCAGTGTCGTCTGGGTTAGGGGAGGGTTTGGCCAAGGGGCTTTACTTGGCTCATTGCACTCTAGCGACTTTGTGGCGGGCCGGGCGCCTACAGGCTGACTTCGGTCGTCAGGTGAATGGTGTTTCCTCCGACACATTGGTGCGGCTGGCTTCCGGTTTAAACGGGTGGATGTTTCGGAGGACGCAAGACTCGACCTTTGCTACCGAGCCCGTTGGGGAGTTGCAGCGATGAGACAAGAACGAAATTGGGGAGGAAAAACGTGGTAAAACACACACAATTTTCTTTTTTGTCTATCAATGATCAACAACCAACTTGTCAGAGCTTGAAGAATTTAAAGAATAATGGGCAAATGTTGTACAATCCAGGTGTGCAAAGCTATTAGTGACTTACCCAGAAAGATTCACAGCTGTAATCGCTGCCAATGGTGATTATAACATGTATTGACTCAGGGGTGTGAATGAATTAGATATTTTTCTATTTAATTTTCAATACATTCGCAAAAAATGTAAACAAAAAATATGATTTCACTTTCTCATTATGGAGAATTGCGTGTAGATGGGTGCGATTAAAAAATATATTTAATCCATTTTGTATTCAGGCTGTAACACAACAAATTGTGGAATAGGTCAAGGGGGCAGCAGGTAGCCTAGCGGTTAAGAGGTTGGGCAAGTAACCGAAAGGTTGCTGGGACGAATCCCCGAGCTGACTAGATGAAAAATCTGTCAACGTGCCCTTGAGCAAGGCACTTAACCCTAATTGCTCCTGTAAGTTGCTCTGTATAAGATCATCTGCTAAGTGACCAAAAAAAGTATCAATATGTGTATTCTGTACCGTTGTGTAAAGGCCATGCCTCTCCTCAAGAGCTTTGTGTGGTATCAAAGCGCATTACAGGAGGATGAAGGTCTTGCATGTAAAGCAGGGATTCATTGATGGTACTGGGTTGGATTTGGTTCTACACACTATCTTTAATGTGAGTCGAATGTGGTCTAGTTTAGGGTCAGTTCAATATTTTTATGCTGGGAAAACAGGGGCAATTAAGAATATTTATTTTACACTTCTGAGAGCTTTATTGTGTGGTATCAAAAGAGCCTTACGGGCAGATATAAAAAAAAAAATGATTTAACTAGGCAAGTCAGTTAAGAACAAATTCTTATTTACAACAATGGCCTACACCAGCCAAACCCGGACAACGCTGGGCCAATTGGGAGTCCTACAGGGTGGCACACAATCACAGCCGGTTGTGATACAGCCTGGATTCGAACCAACAACCGGCTGTCTGTAGTGACGCATCTAGCACTGAGATGCAGTGCCTTAGACTGCTGCGCCACTCGGGAGCCCGAGTCTTTAATGTAAAGCAGGGGAATCAAGGAGGACCTTATGGTGGTGTGTTGGGTTAGCGATAGTATGCTTCCTGAGCCGACTGTGCTCTATAGGCTACTTTTGGGTAATTTCAATACTTTTCTGCTTGGAGACTGACCTACCCAAATGAAGAACTGATGGACTGACTGCATTTAGGGCCTCTCGGTGCTAGCAGGAGTCATAGCTGAGGAGATCCTCACTGTGTAGGGACGGAGGACCATCAACAACTGAACCTTCTATAAAACAGATCAGGGAATAATACCCCACATATCAAGAGTGCTGCTGTGAGGGCTAATTACAATGCTGTTTGATTCAACTATAGCGAGAGTGAAGCTCTTCAGAAGCTGTATATTACCTCAGCAGCAGCTTCTGTGATATGGCTCGCCTCCAACTCTTTAATATCCTGTCTGCGTAGCAAATGGCACCCTATTCCCTATGTAGTGCACAACATTTAAACCAGGTCCCATAAGGCTCTTGTCAATAGTGCACTATATTGGAAATAGGGTGCCATCTGGGATGAAGCCACAACCTCTAAAGACGCCTATGCCTGGTAGGCTCAGCAATGTTGGTTAGGCTTTGTGAGGGAAAATACAATTACTGCTATTTTTAATGGATGATGGGAAGAAGGGATTATGTGAACACACAGTGAGACGAAAAGCGAGAGTATAGTTCATTTATTTTAAGAAGATTTATCAGCTTTGAGTGAGAATTTAATCCAATGCACAGCAACTCAAAGCAGAGCTTCATGTTCCTGGAGCAACAACTGGTATCAAAGCCAACCAGTTTTACACCATCTGTCAGATGCGTCATCAGGCGGAGAGAACCAGAAAGACGTGACACAGCTATAACAAGTGATTAAAAACAATTATTCTGCGCATGTGCAGTCCTCCCTTCAGACTCTCTGCTCAGGTATAGTTCAGAGTGCAGTATACCTGCTATAAAGAGGTAGCCTAGTGCACGAAAGACCACCTTTCTCCAACCTTGTTCTTACCTATCCATTTTGTTTTCTCCTCAAAATGGTAAATGCAAAGTGGAACTTTTTGAAAGTTTGAAAAGCGCATAAACCTGACCCAGGCAAAGTAAAAATCTCTATAGGAGTCGATTATCATAATTAATTTCATGGGACTTTATTTGTATAGTCAGAATAGCCAAAAATTATGCAAGGAAGAGACATGCATGACAAATGCACGACATCAATGAATGACAAATGTATGCGAGACAGAAAATAACCCAATTCAATTACCCCCCCCCCAAAAAAACAAATATCATCTCTGTATACTGAATTAATTGTTAAAGCTGCATGAATGAAGCAAGGAAATACGCTTATAATCTCAGGAATGGGTTCATTAATACAGAAATAGTACTATGCAAGCCACAATCCAGAGCATCATATAAGAGCTCTTAGGTGGTAAGTCAACCAAGGATGCAGGAAGGAATCTACAGTACCAGTCAAAAGTTGACACCTTTACTTTATTTTTTACCATTTTCTACATTGTAGAATATTAGGGAAGACATCAAAACTATGAAATAACATGTAGTAACCAAAAATATTTGAGTTCTTCAAAGTATCCCCCCCTTTGCCTTGATGACCGCTTTGCACACTCTTGGCATTCTCTCAACCAGCTTCATGAGGTAGTCACCTGGAATGCATTTTAAATTGACAGGTGTGCATCGTAAAAAGTTAATTTGTGGAATTTCTTTCCTTCTCAATGCGTTTGAGCCAATCAGTTGTGTTGTGACAAGTTAGGGGTGGTATACAGAAGATAGCCCTACTTGGTAAAAAAACAAGTCCAAATTATGGCAAGAACAGCTCAAATAAGCAAAGAGAAATGACAGTCCATCACTACTTAAGACATGAAGGTCAGTCAATCTGGAAATTTTAAAGAACTTCAAATATTTCTTCAAGTGCAGTCGCAAAAAACCATCACGCGCTATGATGAAACTGGCTCTCATGAGGACCGCCACAGGAAAGGAAGACCCAGAGTTACCTCTGCTACAGAGGATAAGTTCATTAGAGTTAACAGCCTCAGAAATTGCAGCCCAAATAATTGCTTCATAGAGTTCAAGTAACAGACATCTCAACATCAACTGTTCAGAGGAGACTGTGTGAATCAGGCCTTCATGGTCAAATTGCTGCAAAGAAACCACTACTAGAGGACACCAATAATAAGAAGAGACTTGTTGGTCCAGGAAACACAAGCAATGTACATTAGACCAGTGTAAATCTGTCCTTTGGTCTGATGAGTCCAAATTTTAGATTTTTGGTTCCAACCGCCGTGTCTTTGTGAGACGCGGAGTAGGTGAATGGCTGATCTCTGCATGTGTGGTTCCCACCGTGAAGCAGGGAGGTGTTGTGATGGTGTGGGGGTGCTTTGCCGGTGACACCGTCTGTGATTTATTTAGAATTGAAGGCACACTTAACCAGCATGGCTACCACAGCATTCTGCAGCGATATGCCATTCATGGGACTTTATTTGTACAGTCAGAAAAGCCAAAAATGATGCAAGGAAGAGACATGCATGATAAATGCATGACAAATGTATGCGAGATGGAAAGTAACCTAATTCAAAAGAAAGGTGTCCATGAGTAGGTGTCCAAACTTTGACTGGTACTGTAGATTCCTTCCTGCATCCTTGGTTGACTTACACCCCCCCGCCACACAAACAAACATACCCCCCCACACACACACAGACATAAACCCCCCCCCCCCCCCCCCCCCCCCCCAGGAGATGCTGCTGACATGACGTATGCTGAGTGGTCGAGCCCTGGCGCTATACCCAGGAGCAGATCTCCCATGCCACTTACTGTAGCCACCAGGTGACTGGTGAGGCAGAAGGGACTGGAGGTGACAAGGCTTCACACGCCTGCAGACCAGTTACCTTAGCATGCACGACAGAGTAATGAGTCCTACCGGATTGCCACGCAACGGCCTCCCTCCAAGCGTTCCCTCAAACACACATGCCTTACACAATGAGAACATCATTTTATTCTGCCACACCTAATGACACACCTGACTGCAATAGGAACATTAGGGGGACATCTGTGTATAATGTCAATTGCAGAAATGACTTGGCCATTGGCTGTTTCATTTCAAGTCAATGCCTCTCCATTACAAAATCCAAAAAGCTGAAACGGTGATGAAATATATTAAATATGGAGATAAAGACACAATGTCACTGTAGATTTATCATGACACAGCTCTTGGATTCTCCTGTTGGTGGCTGACAGTGAGTGGTATGGTTTAACTCTGGAGCAGACACTGACAGGACCTTTCCAGGAAAACAAAAAAATGCTCATTTCATAACCCCTGGCAACAGCAGAAAATATAATTTTCTCCCCCTTGTCTCCGGGTGGTGATTGAGGTCAAGCAATGTCATGTTTTCGAGAGGCACCTAGTCAAAGACAAGGGACCAGCATTGTGGCATCGTGTAGGAGGACTGTTGAGGTAATGTACCGTAACATGGTAATGCAGCATGAAGTGATAATCCATATCAAACAAACTGTAACAGTAGCCAATTGACTCTGTTCTACTGCACACAACTCCAACCTAAGCTTGGTAACCTCATCCTTTCCTTTCAAAGAGTACAGCCCCATAGGCTCGAATGGATAGATCATTATTACAACCCACTTGTCTTCAAGAACACATTGTCTTCTACAATAATGATCTGACCAAGGAGCAATGATTCTGGCAACAAAGCAGACAAGTGATTAGCGAATAGTGGCGATTGATTGTGTCTTGACAAAATAAGTGGTGACTGTCTCAGTGTGGAGCCTGGTGCCTAGGCTGGGCAGTCTGACTGGGATGATAGAGCAGGCCAATAATGGGCTGGGTACTGGGGATCAATTCTGCAGCGCTTAATGACGGCTCGGGGAGCTACACAGCGCTGCTAACCTCTGTACCGCCACCTCCACTCTAGCCCCCACCACTGCCTTCACCAAGACCCTCTACTTCCCTCCCTGTGTGATCCACTGATCGATGGCGGCAGGAGGCGACACACTCCACATAATGGCCACAATCCATCCTCCTGGAATCCATCCTCCTGGAATCCATCCTTTCTATTATTAGGACAGAACAGGGACTGGCACACTGGCTGGTAGACTTTCATGCAAGCACATTCATCTCTGAGCCTGCCTGGTAAAGGCCTAGCTAGCCTAGCATTGAGATTGGCATCAGCACCGGCTATCAGTTCATTAGACATCAGTAGGAATATTATCTGTTAATAGCCTATATGCCATTTCCCCCTGAAATAAACCGCAGCAATCTCACAGCTCAGTGAAAATGTGTGATGTGGATGAAGCCAGGGAATACATAATCAATGTGCGTCCCGAGTATTGCCCTATTCCTTACTGGGACCATAGGGCTCTGGTCAAAGGTAGTGTACTATGTTGGGAATAGGGTGCCATTTGGGATTCAGCTTTAGTCTTCAATACCAAATATTCTCTGTACATTGATGTCAGTGGGAATGATCGCCCAGGTAACTAATTAGCAGTAAATTGATAATAATTAGTTTCAGTTGAGAAGAAAACCATCAAGCTCAATGGTCCTTAGCTGAGTGTCTTCAGTAGTTGGTATATACAACAGAACTTGTGAAATAGAAAAACAAACATGCGATTTGTGGAAGCAGTTAAACATTCAGAAAGTCTGAGGACTGCAAACATGTCAAACAGGATTGTGGTCCAGGGAGGCTACTCTGAAATGGCTGTGATAGAGATGTACTTTTAAATGTTTTTGCAAAAACATGTTTAGCGATTTCAGATTGGCTGCTGTGACGTTAGCACGTGTATCCTGGACAGTGTCCTGGATCTTTATGGTCAGGTTTTACTGAGTCCTGCTGGCTGGCTGACCAGAGAGTGGAGGGGTCTGAGAAGCAAGCAGATTGAGCTCTGCTCCTCCCAGGCAGCATTCATCCGTCTGACACAGACTGGCTGCCACCATGGACAGAGGCAGGGCTAACAATGTAGATAGAGATATTAACTATTAAACACAGGGGTCAGCGGGGCTGCTGATGGGGCTTTAGTGTGCCAATGGACCTGAAGTACTGGCTGACCTTGGGCGTACTGACTAAGGCCTGGTATGTCTGGCACCTCGTCAGGGTATGACAGGGGCAACACATCAGAGGCTACACATTTTCAGCTGATCAGGCATAGCAGGCATGGCACTACTCACGTTGAATTTAATGATGTCATAGATCAGGTAGTGCGGGACGGGCTGGCCGTTCACCTTGTCGATAAACATCTACTGTGGAAACAAGAGACAGAAAGGTGTCCAGAGGGGGTGGTTAGGACATTTTAGATAGACAGAGAGAGACATAGACAGACAGAAAGTCAGAGAGAGAGCGACAGACAGAAAGCGACAGACAGTCCAGAGCAAGGTGTTGAAGGGAAAACTTTCCCACTCAGACAATGAGAGGAGCATCCTGGAAAGTGCCGGTCCAACAGCGGGGGGTAACTAAGCACTCTCAAAGAAGCCGGCTGCGTCTCCTGAGGAGTGCGTACGTCAGCCTGCGGCATATACCAGGAAGTACCGGGGAGAGGAACGGCAAATGGCAGACAACAGCAGAAACAGATTTAAACATTCATTATTCACCAGCGTGGAGTTGAGAATCAGGTACATCAGAGCTGGGGAGAGGCCCAACTGACACATGACACATGACATGACTGAGTTTACAGTGACATCATGCAACTAGGTGGTGCAGGGAGAGAAAGAGAGAGTATGAATTATACAGTACGCACCACCATTCTGACACATTTCCATAGGAACATTAAGGGAAATACTGCTTTACTGTTATTATGACATTTCACTGTAGTTTGTCCATTTAAGGGATTTTACTCATCAACCATTTACTCAAATGTGAGTGTATAATCGCAGGTAAATATAAGACAACACTTACTCAAATGATGACACCACAGCGGTGAACTACAGGGCAATCAGCTAGCTTTTATTCTCACTGACATTGGACAAGTTGTTGTGAATTGCTCTGGGGGACATGAAGACAGTTCTATAGACATGAGTTGACATACAACACATTGAGACACGAAGCCTATCCCCTTCTTTTACGCTGCTGCTACTCTGTTTATCATATATGCATAGTCACTTGAACTCTACCTACATATACATATTATCTCAACTAACTTGTGCCCCCGCTGTTATTTTTCTGCTGCGTTTTAATGATTTGTTATTATTATTTAAATGTATCTATTATTTACCTAACACCTATTTTTCTTAAAACTGCATTGTTAGTTAACCTCTTGACGCTAGGGGTCAGATTTCTTTTCTTTTTTAAAAACAAATAACGTTCCCAAGGTAAACGGTCTATTTCTCAGGTCCAGATCGTAGAATATGCATATAATTTACAGATTAGGATAGAAAACACTCAAAATATTGTCTGTGAGTATAGTTTAACTGATTCTGCAGGCGAAAACCTGAGAAAATCTAACCCGGAAGTGATTAATTTTCTTTTTTTAAATCTGTGTTTCCTGGCCCGTCTTTCTTCCATTTAAAGGGGTATCAACCAGATTCCTTTTTCCAATGGCTTCCTCAGGCAGTGACCAGGCTTTAGACATAGTTTCAGGCTTTTATTTTGAAAAATGAGCGAGATTTTTCAAAACTAGTCAGGTGTCCTCTGTTAGTTCCTGCGTGCGAGAGGGTAGCTCCCCATTTTATTTTTCTCTCTTATTGAATAGGTTACGGTCCGGTTGAAATATTATCGATTATGTTTGTTAAAAAACAACCTGAGGATTGATTATAAAAAACATTTGACATATTTCTACGACCATTACGGATACTTTTTGGAATTTTCGTCGAACGGAACGAGGCTTTGGTTTTTTGAACATAACGCGCAACCCAAATGGCGTTTTTTTGTTATAAAAGTAATATTTATCTAACAAAAATAACATTTATTGTGTAACTGGGAGTCTCGTGAGTGCAAACATCCGAAGATGATCAAAGGTAAGCGATTAATTTTATTGATTTTCGTGACCATGCTAATTTGGGGCTAGCTGTTCTAGCATTGATTGATACACTCACAAAAGCTTGGATTTCTTTCGCTGTTAAGCATATTTTCAAATTCTGACACGATAGGTGGATTAACAACAAGCTAAGCTATGTTTTGGTATATTTCATTTGTGATTGCATGATTATAAATATTTTTTGTAATATTTTGCACTCTGCAATTCAGCGGTTGTTTAGGAAAATTATCCCGTAAAAGGGATCCGTAGCGCAGAGAAGTTAATCACTGTAAGGTTGTATTCGGCGCATGAGACAGATACAATTTGATTTGATGATTGCAAAGTTAAAGCAACTATATGAACAAAGACTACTTTTAACAAAAAAAAAAAAATGTACTCAAACCTTGGGCCGTAGTTTACCCAGGCCTGGACTGTCACATCTGCAGTGTCCGCTGCTTCAAAAGGCTCCTAATGTGTTCCCTGCACAAAGACACAAAACCCACCAGCTCAATCAGTAACACTGAATTACTAAGAGGAAAAATGCACCTGCTTAGCATAAGACTGCTCAGAGCAGAATAATCTGAAGAAAAGAGATTGATGGCTAAGCAAACTCACCTCCCACATAACTGGGCTGCTGTACAGAATGCAGGGCTGTGTACACAGGCATGAAGCATAAAGACAGCTAGCTTCTTCTCTCCTCGGATCCCATTAGGGAGGGTGATAAGTGACGGGTGTCTTGTGCACCTGCTGTTTGGGGAGCGCTGGGACCTGTGTGAGGTGACCTAGGCGGCGTCTAAAATGGCACCCTATTCCCTATATAGTGCACTACTTTTGACCAGGGTTCATAGTAAAGAGCACTATATAGGGAACAGGGTGCCATTTCAGATGCCACCTAGGTCACCTCACCCAGGTCCCAGCACAAGAGAGAGATGGGACAGAAATCCCAGGAAAGTATAAAGACAGGGTGGGAATCCCTCGAATTTCATTGCGGCCATGCACATTGATGCCCCCTTGTGTGGCCGGAATGCCCCTTAAAAAAATCCATGCCTTTTTCGGCCATAGTGGCCTTTGTGCCCTTGGACCTTTTACTCACATGGCTCTCTCAGATATATCAATTCTTATTAACCAATGCCCGTCATGTGATCGGGTTTTTCTCACAAGAATCTCATCTCCGAAGAAGGCTACAAGAAAAGACAGACACGTCGGGGATGCAACGGCGCGTGTCCTTCTTATCAAAATCTGAGGCACATATTGATGATGTTAGAAGAACTGTCCCCATTTACTTTTCGTCAGGAAACAAGATGAGTAACAAACATTTTGTTTAATAGTAGAGGTCGACCGATTAATCGGAATGGCCGATTTCAAGCTTTCATAACAATCGGAAATCATTATTATTTTTTTTTTTACACCTTTATTTAATCTTTATTTAACTAGACTAGTCAGTTCAGAACACATTCTTATTTTCAATGACGGCCTAGGAACGGTGGGTTATAACTGCCTTATTCAGGGGCAGAACGACAGATTTTTACCTTGTCAGCTCGGGGGATTCAATCTTGCAACCTTACAGTTAACTAGTCCAACGCTCTAACCACCTGATTACATTGCACTCCACGAGGAGCCTGCCTGTTACGCGAATGCAGTAGAAGCCAAGGTAAGTTGCTAGCTAGCATTAAACTTATCTTATTAAAAACAATCAATCAATCATAATCACTAGTTAACTACACATGGTTGATGATATTACTAGTTAATCTAGTGTGTCCTGCGTTGCATATAATCGATGTGGTGCGAATCGTTGCTCCAATGTGTACCTAACCATAAACATCAATGCCTTTCTTAAAATCAATAGACAGAAGTATATATTTTTTCACCTGCATATTTAGCTAAAAGAAATCCAGGTTAGCAGGCAATATTAACCAGGTGAAATTGTGTCACTTCTCTTGCGTTCATTGCACGCAGAGTCAGCGTATTTGCAACTGTTAGGGCCTCCTAATTTGCGAGAATTTTACGTAATTTTGACATAACATTGAAGGTTGTGCAATGTAACAGGAATATTTAGACTTATGGATGCCACCCGTTAGATAAAATATGGAACGGTTCTGTATTTCACTGAAAGAATAAACGTCTTGTTTTCGAGATGATAGTTTCCGGATTCGACCATATTAATGACCTAAGGCTCGTATTTCTGTGTGTTATGTTATAACTAAGTCTATAATTTGATAGAGCAGTCTGACTGAGCGGTGGTATGCAGCAGCAGGCTCGTAAGCATTCATTCAAACAGCACTTTCCTGCGTTTTGCCAGAAGCTCTTCGCTGTGCTTCAAGCCTATCAACTTCCGAGATTAGGCTGGTGTAACCGATGTGAAATGGCTAGCTAGTTAGCGGGGTGTGCGCTAATAAGGTTTCAAACGTCACTCGCTCTGAGACTTGGAGTAGTTATTCCTCTTGCTCTGCATGGGTAACGCTGCTTTGAGGGTGGCTGTTGTCGTTGTGTTCCTGGTTCGAGCCCAGGTAGGAGCGAGGAGAGGGATGGAAGCTATACTGTTACACTGGCAATACTAAAGTGCCTATAAGAACATCCAATAGTCAAAGGTTAATGAAATACAAATGGTAGAGAGAGAAATATTCCTATAATAACTACAACCTAAAACTTCTTACCTGGGAATATTGAAGACTCATGTTCATATGAAATCTGGTGGTTCCTTTCTCATGTTCTGCGCAAGGAACTTAAATGTTAGCTTTCTTACATGGCACATATATTGCACTTTTACTTTCTTCTCCAACACTTTGTTTTTGC